>NC_056741.1:796008262-796288262 GCF_019279795.1 Protopterus annectens | reverse complement strand
TCTGCCTCAGTAATGGTTAGACTCAGAAGATTGTTTTTTGAATACGCACTCTCAATACCTGCTCAAAGCCCACATTTGGCTCTTTCTTCACTGTATTACTCCCTTTGCAAATATAGAATTAAAGTACATCTAAATAAATTTTCAAATTGACACATGCGGCTAGCAAAGTGTAATTGTACCCTAAATGACACAATTATTGTAATAAGAACAGCACAGTATAGTTTCATGTTAAAATATTTCTGTTGTACAAGAACTCTGTGTTAGTTTTACAGAGAAGCTAAAATACAAAAAATATAATCAAGAATATATTATATAATACAATAAAGACAGAAATATAGAGCTAAAATAGATAACAATTAGAAAGGATGCAAAAGTAACACAATGGTTAAAGCTTCAAATAATAAAACAGGATTTTAAAGATATAAAGAGCTCTTGTAAGCAACCAGAACATTGGCATAATGGGTCAGCCAAACAGTCCACATCTGCTGGCAATGTTTATATTTCTATGGGTCCAGTTTGTAGCAGCGCCAGAGTAACCTGTGTGTGCATATACATGTATATACTTAAAATACATTTCTGTTTTGCAACCTATAAAACTCACTTGGGCTGTGTATTCCTAAAATAATTCACTGTTCAGTGATTCTGATTTAGATTAGTTGGCACTGTTCTCTAAGAGACTACAGCATCACAGATGGTGGTGACAGCAGGAAATGTACCATTCCACCACACCTTGTACAAGACTCTGCCACAATGGAGTGATTCAGCTGTATGAAAGCTCAAAAGATGTACCAGAAAATAAACATTTAGCAGGAAATGCCATCTGCATAGCTGACATTTCAGAAAAGCGTCACAGATTGCATCATTAATAGCAAGCATACTTGTTTAAAATATATAATCCATTTGGTAAAGTACTTCCCCATACCTTCAAATAAGTTACTCTGCAAAAGGCATCATGTTTTCTATGAAACAGAGACATTTAACTAGTATAGATGTAAAAGGCAAGGGCTAACTGACCAAACTGCTAAGGTGTTCATCCATTTGCTCTTTTAAATGTATGATCACATGGTCTGAGCAAATCATTATAATATTTTGTGGTATTAAACATCAAGATGGTTTTGCCCTGACCACGTATTACTAAGCCGCTGGAAACTATTTTGATCGAACATTGAAGTCTCAGTAAAGAACATTACTGATAACGACTGCATAAAGAATAATGGATGATGGGAGTTTATACACATTCATCTGAGTGATGGAAACCCATGACCCTAGAGAGCAGTGTTTATGGACACAGAAATCATCCCATGCAGAGCTTTATGCTTGTTTTATTCCTTACCTTATATAGTCATTAGTCCATTATTTTTCTCTGCCGTTACACAGAGTAATCACTGCAGTCCATGACCCCATAGAGTTTATTTCATTTATCAGTTGCCTGCTCCATAATGTCAAGCATTGGTCAGTTTGGATATAGCCATCAGAACATCCGATAGTTGTAAAGCTTAATGAGATTGAGAGAAAAATGACACTAATGATGGCTGGCAACCTGCCAGGTAGTAATGCAAATGTTTACAGCTCCTGCTAGCTAAAAAATCAAAAACTTCAAACAATGAAATGAAAACAGTATGCTGTGTACCAATTTACATACATTACGCCAATCATTAGGTTATATAATGCATGTATCCATGAGTGTCTGTGCCAATCTCTTGCACCATTAAAATGTGCTGTGGATCAATAAGTGGATTTTGTTAATGCTATTAATAAATACCAGTGTTCAAAGCCACTAGCTAAATGTGCAGCTTTTAGATTCTTTTAGAGATTGTTATACGAGACTGCGTTACCTTATAAACCAAGAAAGCACTTACTGGATCTACTGTGAGTATAATATGCAGGACCCCAGATTGCTTCCCAGGCCTATGTAGAAGAGAATGTAAAGAAATCATCCAAGACTTAGGAGTCCTATAGAGACTGAGGCAGTATTTATGTCATTTAACAAAAGACTGATTAAGCACACTTCACTGGCTTCATCTAATTTTTGTGAGGCCCCATATCTCATACTTATCGGTCACAGATTTGCATATTTTCTAAGGGGTATGTGACGATTTTGTTATAGATGTAACAAAAGCATCTCAAAAACAAATCTCTATCACTACAAAATCTCTCTACATGATTTCAAAGAAAGATATGTGCACGGGTACTGCTGTTCCCCATCAGTAGACAAGATGCGGACACTACTGTGAACTCCACAAAAGGTTTTCAGTAGACAGTGTGTATGGCAGGCTTCACTAAGTAGTCCAATTAATCAGTGAAAGCAGCTTGGAAAATGCAAATCATGAACCACTAAAATAAAAACAATGTTTCTTTTTTTTTATTTTACACACCAAACTAAGTACTTTTATCCCTTTAAAATAATGGGACTTCATCACCTTGAGACTGTAAAGATTCCCAGTGATACTGCAATCATCGTGTGTGTCATCATGCATGAATCTTACAACCTATTTTGTTGGCACTTTTTTCACATTGGTATATCAAGAGTATGCAGACTGATGCATGAATGCAGTGTGTCATGCACATTCTGCTTGTGAGCAAACAGAATGCACTTATTGTATGAGTGTGACAGTGGCACTGATGCTCACCGATTGAGAAAAGATAGTGCAAACTTTTGCACATCATTGTACAAACAGAATGCTGCCACACAAATCCTTCCAATGACGCAGCTCATCTCTTTTTTTCAAAAGAGTTTCCGGAAATGTTTACTACAACAAAAAAAAAATCTGTCAGAATAACAAGATCTTTCTTTTAGTATGTCCTTCTTTTTTATTATTATTACAGATTTTCAATTTTAGTTTGTATTTTTTGTTGTAAATTCTTTTGTATTAGACCTATGACTCCTACTACTATTGGAACTGTCTTGGTATCTTTCTTCTACATTGCTCACATTTCTGTTTCTAAATCATGGTATTTTATGACTTTGTCTTTCTCAGTATGTAAGACACAGTAATCACTGGATATAACAATTCCAGTCTTTTTCTCGGGTTCCTATTAGATGACCGAAGATGCATTCTATCGAATGTGTCTTGGTCGAACTTAAAACAATGAAAAGGCAAAATACCAAAGCAGCTTTTAAGCAAATTCTTTCCCAGGGAAAGAATTTGCTTGGCCGCATCCATTACTTTGCCGTTTTCGGCACTGTAGTGCAATCTCGGAGTTGGTATATTTAAGTAGGGGGGATGTGTGGGGGCACAGCCCCCCACTTTGTGTATTATTTCAATTTTTTTTTTTTTTTTGGAACAGCGATTTTTTTCCCTTGGAAAAAAGTCAGTGTTCTGAGCTTTCAAGATTGTAAGCTTTCGCTTACATGGGGTCGATTATTCATCGTTCGCTTTTTTAAGCATTTGACGATATAATATAGACCCTTTTTCTCATGGCCGACTATATCTGTTTTTCTCACATCTGTTTTTTGAACTGTTAGTAATGAGTGAGCCTATGTGATATAAATGCCATAATGTTCTATAACGCTTTCTACTGCATGTTTCCAGTGATTCTCATTATCTCTTTATTGTAGTGTTTGTGCAATACCCAATGCTGTTTCCAGTGATTCTCATTATCTCTTTATTGTACTGTTTGTGCAATACCCAATGCTGTTTCCAGTGATTCTCATTATCTATCTATTGTAGTGTTTGTGCAATACCCAATGCTGTTTCCAGTGATTCTCATTATCTCTTTATTGTACTGTTTGTGCAATACCCAATGCTGTTTCCAGTGATTCTCATTATCTCTTTATTGTAGTGTTTGTGCAATACCCAATGCTGTTTCCAGTGATTCTCATTATCTCTTTATTGTAGTGTGTGTGCAATACCCAATGCTGTTTCCAGTGATTCTCATTATCTCTTTATTGTAGTGTTTGTGCAATACCCAATGCTGTTTCCAATGATTCTCATTATCTCTTTATTGTAGTGTCTGTGCAATACCCAATGCTGTTTCCAGTGATTCTCATTATTGTACTGTTTGTGCAATACCCAATGCTGTTTCCAGTGATTCTCATTATCTCTTTATTGTAGTGTTTGAGCAATACCCAATGCTGTTTCCAGTGATTCTCATTATCTCTTTATTGTAGTGTTTGTGCAATACCCAATGCTGTTTCCAATGATTCTCATTATCTATCTATTGTAGTGTTTGTGCAATACCCAATGCTGTTTCCAGTGATTCTCATTATCTCTTTATTGTACTGTTTGTGCAATACCCAATGCTGTTTCCAGTGATTCTCATTATCTCTTTATTGTAGTGCTTGTGCAATACCCAATGCTGTTTCCAGTGATTTTCATTATCTCTTTATTGTAGTGTTTGTGCAATACCCAATGCTGTTTCCAGTGATTCTCATTATCTATCTATTGTAGTGTTTGTGCAATACCCAATGCTGTTTCCAGTGATTCTCATTATCTCTTTATTGTAGTGTTTGTGCAATACCCAATGCTGTTTCCAATGATTCTCATTATCTCTTTATTGTAGTGTCTGTGCAATACCCAATGCTGTTTCCAGTGATTCTCATTATCTCTTTATTGTAGTGTTTGTGCAATACCCAATGCTGTTTCCAATGATTCTCATTATCTCTTTATTGTAGTGTCTGTGCAATACCCAATGCTGTTTCCAGTGATTCTCATTATTGTACTGTTTGTGCAATACCCAATGCTGTTTCCAATGATTCTCATTATCTCTTTATTGTAGTGTTTGAGCAATACCCAATGCTGTTTCCAGTGATTCTCAATATCTCTTTATTGTAGTGTTTGTGCAATACCCAATGCTGTTTCCAATGATTCTCATTATCTATCTGTTGTAGTGTTTGTGCAATACCCAATGCTGTTTCCAGTGATTCTCATTATCTCTTTATTGTACTGTTTGTGCAATACCCAATGCTGTTTCCAGTGATTCTCATTATCTCTTTATTGTAGTGTTTGTGCAATACCCAATGCTGTTTCCAATGATTCTCATTATCTCTTTATCGTAGTGTCTGTGCAATACCCAATGCTGTTTCCAGTGATTCTCATTATCTCTTTATTGTAGTGTTTGTGCAATACCCAATGCTGTTTCCAGTGATTCTCATTATCTCTTTATTGTAGTGTTTGTGCAATACCCAATGCTGTTTCCAATGATTCTCATTATCTCTTTATTGTAGTGTCTGTGCAATACCCAATGCTGTTTCCAGTGATTCTCATTATCTATCTATTGTAGTGTTTGTGCAATACCCGATGCTGTTTCCAGTGATTCTCATTATCTCTTTATTGTAGTGTTTGTGCAATACCCAATGCTGTTTCCAGTGATTCTCATTATCTATCTATTGTAGTGTTTGTGCAATACCCAATGTTGTTTCCAGTGATTCTCATTATCTATCTATTGTAGTGTTTGTGCAATACCCGATGCTGTTTCCAGTGATTCTCATTATCTCTTTATTGCACTGTTTGTGCAATACCCAATGCGGTTTCCAGTGATTCTCATTATCTATCTATTGTAGTGTTTGTGCAATACCCAATGCTGTTTCCAGTGATTCTCATTATCTCTTTATTGTAGTGTTTGTGCAATACCCAATGCAGCAGTCTTGCCACATTATTGTGCCTTTCAGTATACAGGCCCTCTGCCATGAGTGTATCACACTCAGCAACAAAAATGTGTGACTGCTTCCAGTTCTTTTTTACAGAACTTGCATTTGCCTGTTTCCCCCACCCTTTCAAGGGATTTTGCAAAACAGCATGTATATAGTCCCTTGTTCTGGGCCACCATAATTAGCCTTTCTTCTTTTGCTTTCAGTTCAATTAATGCATCAAATCTTGGTCAACATGAAGTTTTTCTAGGAAATATATGTACTTGCGACTATTATCATAGCTTTTCCAATTTTCTTTTCTTCTCAGCTGGTCCTTTTCCTTATATTCTTTCTTTTGTTTTTGGCACATTCAGTTGCTGTTTGACTTTTGTCTACTTCTGGTTTGATTTCAATTCCTGCTTTATACCAAAATGCTTCTGCTAAACTAAGAAAAGATGTCATCTTAGGGTCCTCCTCATGTTTTACTGTCTTCACCATGTTTAAATCTGATGAGGTCAGCAGATATGTATGCAGTCTCATGATTGCAGATCTATACATGTAATCAGTTTCAAGGAGGCCCATACCTCCTTCACACTAAGGAATATATAATCTTGGTATACAGTGATTTATATACATCATTCAATAAACTTGAAGCATTTTTCTTGTTTTCCTGTCCAATTGATCCTATACATTTTAGGGCCAGTCAGTCACCCCAAACTGTAAGTTAGAACAGGAAGAGCAAATTGATTTATAACTAGGACGTTATTCCTAGATGTCAAGGCAGTTTTCAATATCAGTTGGGGATGTTACTTTCTGTTCTCTTTTTAATTTCTCCAAGTCTTTTGGGTTTCTATTACCATGATGGGAATAGACCCCATTCCTAAGTCATAGTACGGTTAGAGTTCATGAAATTGTCATGGCTTAATTGCAAAGTGGTCTGCCGCTATTTCATGTCACTGCAATGTAGTTGATCAGTCAGATGTATCTTATACATTTTTAGGCATTCTTTTATCCATGAATGTGGGATACTATCAAATACTTTTATGTAGTCAGTCCATGCCATACTTAGATTCTTCCCCATTTTAAAGTTTTCCATTATGACTTTATTTAGCATCAGATGTTCCTTTGTTCCATATGACTTTCTTTTATTGCCTTTTTGTTCTATTGCCATGATTGAGTTTTCTTCTAAATGACTATAAACTCTGCCGTCATCACTTCTGGTGTATACTTTATATGTAGTTGGAAGGCAAGTTATTAGTCTATACTTTTCAGGGTAGCTTGCAGGTTCACTCTTAAGTAGGAGTATTGTTTTTCATGTTGTTAGCCAGGTTGGTGTCTATTCAGGGTGAGCATATAAATAGTTCTTACACATGGCTAAATCTTCATGCAAACATTAACAGTTTTAAACAGAAGTTAGGTACTGCATCTGGGCCTGATATTTTCCAATTAGAGGCTATTCTTAACTTTGTTTCAATCTCTCTGGCTATTACTCCATCCCATTTCATATCCTGTACCTTTGAACTTCTTATACTTTTTTAGCATCTTGGTTATGTTCCACACAATCTTCATAAATACTTCTCCAAAATGTATCTATTTCTTATTTTTTTCTGGTGGTTTTTCACTTCCTTTTACCTTGTTTCCCAAGTCTCTATAAAACTTTTTGGGGTCATCCATAAATTGCTTATTTTGTACTTTTCCTTTATATTTATCTATCTTCTAAGTTTTTCTGCTTGTGTTGATATTTTTAGTTTATTATTTGTGATAGTGCATAACAGTACAGATATACATACTGGATCGGTCGAGGCCCCGGTTAACAATGACCACCACCAGTACTATTGGCCAACAGGGTGCTGGCTGAAATTGGGCTACTGTTGGCCGAAGGAGGAGAAGAGGAGGAAGGCATGCCCAAAGGCAGGTAAAGGCTACGACTGTGATAGTGAGGGTCGGAACTTTGAATGTTGGCAGTATGACTGGTATAGGGAGAAAGCTAGCTAATATGATGGACCGAAGGAAGGTTGGTATATTGTGTGTGCAAGAGACCAGATGGAAGGGGAGCAAGGCTAGGTGTATCGGAGGTGGATTCAAATTGTTTTATCATGGTGTGGATGGGAGGAAAAATGGTGTAGGGGTTATCCTGAAGGAACAGTATGCTAAGAGTGTTTTGGAGGTGAAAAGAGTGTCGGATAGAGTGATGTTTATGAAGCTGGAAATTGATGGTGTAATGATGAATGTTGTTAGTGCATATGGTCCACAAGCTGGGTGTGCGACGGATGAAAAAGAAAAATTTTGGAGTGAGTTGGATGAAGTGGTGATGACTGTACCCAAGGGTGAGAAACTGGTGACTGGAGCAGATTTCAATGGGTGTGTTGGTAAAAGGAACAGAGGGGATGAGGAAGTGATGAGTAGGTATGGTGTTAAGCAAAGGAATGCAGAAGGTCAGATGGTAGTGGATTTTGCAAAAAGGAGGGACATGGCTGTGATGAATACGTATTTTAACAAGAGGGAGGAGCATAGGGTGACATACAAGAGTGGAGGAAGATGCACACAGGTGGATTATATCTTATGTAGAAGTATCTGAAGGAGATTGGAGACTGTAAAGTGGTGGCAGGGGAAAGTGTAGTTAGGCAGCATAGGATGGTGGTTTGTAGGATGACATTGGTGATCAAGAAGAGAAGGATGAGTGTGAGGGCAGCACCAAGGATCAAATGGTGGAAATTGAAAAAGGGTAATTGTGAGGTGATGTTCAGGGAAGAGTTAAGACAGGCACTGGTTAGCAGTGAAGAGTTACCGAATAGCTGGGTAACTACAGCAGAGCTAGTAAGGGAGACGGCTAGAAAGGTGCTTGGTATGATATCTGGACAGAGGAAGGAGGACAAGGAGACCTGGTGGTGGAATGAAGAAGTACAGGAGAGTATACAGAGAAAGAGGTTGGCGAAGAAGAACTGGGATTGTCAGAGAGATGAAGAAAGTAGACAGAAGTATAAGGAGATGAGATGCATGGCAAAGAGAGAGGTGGCGAAGGATAAGGATAAGGCATATGAAGAGTTGTATGAAAGGTTGGACACTATGGAGGGAGAAAAGGACCTGTACTGATTGGCTAGACAGAGGGACAGAGCTAGTAAAGATGTGCAGCAGGTAAGGGTGATAAAGGATAATGAGGGAAACATACTCACATGCAAGGAGAGTGTGTTGAGCAGATGGAAAGAGTACTTTGAGGGGCTGATGAATGAAGAGAATGAGAGGGAGAGAAGGTTGGATGATGTGCGGATAGTGAATCATGAAGTACAGTGGATTAGCAAGGAGGAAGTAAGGATAGCTATGAAGAGGATGAAGAATGGAAAGGCTGTTGGTCCTCATGACATACCTGTGGAAACATGGAGGTGTTTAGATGAAATGGCAGTAGAGTTTTTAACTAGATTGTTTAATGAAATCTTGGAAAGTGAGAGGATGCCTGAGGAATGGAGAAAAAGTGTTTGGGTACCAATTTTTAAGAATAAGGGTGATGTGCAAAGCTGTAGTAACGACAGAGGGATTCAATTGATCAGTCACAGTATGAAGTTATCGGAAAGAGTAGTGGAAGCTAGGTTAAGAAGGGAGGTGATGATTAGTGATCAGCAGTATGGATTCATGCCAGGAAAGAGCACTACAGATGCAATGTTTGCTCTGTGAGTGTTGATGGAAAAGTACAGAGAAGGTCAGAAGGAGTTGCATTGTGTCTTTCTGAACTTAGAGAAAGCATATGACAGGGCGCCTAGAGAGGAGTTGTGGTATTGTATGAGGAAGTCGGGAGTGTCAGAGAAGTATGTAAGAGTGGTACAGGATATGTACGATGGTAGTGTGACAGCGGTGAGGTCTGTGTTGGGAGTGACAGATGCGTTTAAGGTGGAGGTGGGATTACATCAAGGATCAGCTCTGAGCCCTTTCTTATTTGCAATGGTGATGGACAGGTTAACAGACAAGATCAGACAGGAGTCCCCATGGACTATGATGTTTGCAGATGACACTGTGATCTATAGTGAGAGTAGGGAACAGGTGGAAGAGACCTTGGAGATGTGGAGATATGCTCTAGAGAGAAGAGGAATGAAGGTCAGCAGCACTAAGACAGAATATATGTGTGTGAATGAGAGGGAGGATAAAAGAATGGTGAAGATGCAGGGAGTAGAGGTGGTGAAGGTGGATTAGTTTAAATACTTGGGATCAACAGTTCAGAGTAATGGTGAGTGTGGAAGGGAGGTGAAGAAGAGAGTGCAGGCAAGATGGAGTGGGTGAAAAAGAGTGAGTGTCAGGAGTGATTTATGACAGATGAATACCAGTAAAAAAGGGAAGGTCTGCAAGAGGGTAGTGAAACCAGCTATGTTATATGGGTTGGAGACAGTGGCATTGACAAAAAGGCAGGAGTCAGAGCTTGACGTGGCAGAGTTGAAGATGCTAAGATTTGCATTGGGTGTGACTAGGATGGACAGGATTAGGAATACGTATATTAGAGGGTCAGCCCAGGTTGGAAGGTTTGGAGACAAAGCCAGAGGGGCAAGATTACGTTGGTTTGGACATGTGCTGAAGAGGGATGCAGAGTATATTGGGGAAAAGATGCTAAGAATGAAGTTGCCAGGTAACAGGAAAAGAGGAAGGCCTAAGATAAGGTTTATGGATGTGGTGAGAGAGGACATGCAGGTGGTTGGTCTGACAGAGCAAGATGCAGAGGACAGGAGGAAATGGAAACAGTTGATCCGCTGTGGCGACCCCTAAAGAGAGCAGCCGAAAGAAGAAGAAGATTTGTGATAGTGCATGATAGATCCTGATCTTTTATAATATTGGGCATTGTTTTAATCACATCTTTCTGAGTATTTTTCTTGATCTGTTTCCTCTTCTATACTTCTCCAACAGTGACACTTCTTGTCTTAACTGCTTTATAGTTTTCTCTATTCGATACTTCCATGATGGTATTCGATTTCTCCCCTTCCTTTCCTTTTCTACCTTGTGTTCTTGTGGTAGAATTTTATCTGTTATTAATTTAGCTGCACAGTAATATATCTTGTTTGCTTCTGTTATATCACATGGATCTCTATGGACAGTCCTAATTACTGAGTTCATTTGTTTTATCAAACTTCTGACTTTTTGGGTTTTGACCTTCTTCAGTCTATTTTTTTCATTAATTTTAATATATCTATCTAGCTCTATTAAATCAAGCAACTATTCTCTGAGCTCATTTTCTTCTAAACTGAGGGCACATTTTTTGTTCTTCATTTTCTGCAGGCATTCTGTAGAAAGTTCTATAGCATCTACCTGTGGCACATTCTCTTCAATTTCATCCTTTGTCATCTGTTGCTCTGTCATATGGGGTCCCACTGACCTAACAGTCCTCAACATTGACTGCTCCAGAGTTGCCACAGTTTCCTGTTCCTTCCCTTGCTATCCAGCTTCAAGTGAACATTTGTACTGGTTTCCTGTGAAAGGCTCCAATATATCTTCATAATGCAACTGATCGGTTGCTTCCCGTTCCACTGATTTCTCCTTAATTTGGATGTCTATTGCTCTATCCTGCTGTGGTGCTTTTTGAGTTAGATTTTCTACACTGAATCCTTCACTTCACAGGTACTCCATAACCTCAGTTTCTATTTCTTTAATTTCTCCATTACTAATCTTCTTTTCTACTTTTCCTCTTTGTGTTCTTATTTTTTGTATTGTAAAGTTTTCCATGTCCAGATTCCTTTTCCTGCATTTCTCTTCAAATACCTTTTAGTGCTGCTCTTTTTATATTGCTTAGTTGTGCTTTCTCCTTTTTATAAATATTACACCACATTAAATCTCTTTTTCTTTCCCATGTCCATGTTTCTTCTTAAGATGTCTCCTGATCTTCCTGTTTCTCCTTACTTTGGGGACTTGTTCCATCATGCTGTGATGTAACTTGTGTTAGACCTTCTACACCACATCCTTCACTTCGCAGCCATTCCATAACTTCAGCTTCTATTTTTTAACTTCTATTTTACTAATCTTCTTTTCTACATTCCCTCTTTGTGATATTATTTTCTTTATTGTGTAATTTTCCATATCTGGATGCCTTTGGCTATATTTCTATTTGAATATATTTGGGGCTGCCTTTTTCGTATTGATTAGTTTGGCCTTCAACTTTGCATAAATATTGCACCATATCAAATCTTTCTTTCTTTCCCATACCCATATTTCTTTTTTATACTTTTCAAAAATCTCTAGGTTTTGTTGTTTATATTTTTGCACTTCCCCAGATGCTTCTTTTTCCAAACAGATCAAAGTTTATTGATCTATATAATGTTTTTCACAAACCTGTTATATTAATGAACACAATTTTTTATTTGAGGCTTCTGACTTTTCTGGTGGAAGTATTTTTCTTTCCTCTAATTTCTCTCTTAATCTTTTTGTATAACTTTTATCTGGACATTCTGGCCTTTTTGCATAATAGTAATAATACATATTTTCTTTCTTATCCTCAATAGTCCACTCTATGATCTTTATGGCTCTTCTTTGGCCTATCAGTTTTTGTGATTTTTGGGGTCTGCTATTTCCTTCTATAATAGGGGGGGCCATCCTTCCTCTGGGCCTGGCCTACCCCCATTGTAGGAATGTTTCCATATTTTGAGGATTTTAAACTGTCATTTTTTCCAATTCTGGTACCAGCACGCCTATCAGTATTGGGCATTTTTTATCCTGGGTCTTGTGCACACAGCTATCTTTTTAATTTTTGATCTACTTCTGTCCATGACATATGCTATATAAAATACAATCTATATAGCAGTGTTGTCTTGGTGAGATTTTGTAAAAAAAAAAGGGTCCACCTTGTGAACGTACTCACCAAGACTTGAGGATAAATTCAATTTCAGCAATACTACTCTCCTTTGCTTGCTGACTTATCATCTCTGACTTTGATAGAAGAAGAGTGTCCTGAATTATGAAAGAAATACCAACATGGTTCCCAGAAAACATATTTGCTATGTAAACATAGTGAGGTGCACAACTTACATAGTATATAAAGGAAGGGAGCAATGCTATTTAGCAAATGAGTCAGCAAGGAGGAGAAGAGGTAATGTGGGTCACACTGGAAAAGTGAAAATGGTTAACCGTCCACATCAGAGCTGTGTAAAGAAATTCAGTCCATAATATGAGGAAAATACAAGGAAAATACTGGATGGTATCCTTCAGCTGTGAAAAAAGAAGTTCTTGCTGATGAGATTTAAGAAAATAAAATAAAATTATAATTGGAAACACTGGAACACAGAAGTGCTTCAATATATTTCTCTGGGCCAGCATAGGTTTTACAGAACATTTGCTTGAAGGTTTAGACAGCCCTTTAATACCCCTTGTGTCTAGCAAAGAAAAACAGAATCCGTTATTTTTTTTCTATGATTGAAAAAATGCTTAGGAAAATAAAAATATTAGTATAAAAAAAAAAAATATTGGCGCACAGCATAAATACTAAGACCCATGACACAGACTGTTGAAATAAATTTGTCTGTGTGCATGTCAGCCTGAAAACTTAGATGACAGAGTTTACAGTGTACAGTAGAGGTCCTTTTTGACTGGTACCATAGAAACGATTTAGAGCAGATAAAATAGCCATTTTAGTTCAAGTAATCTAGCATGGCACTTAATAGAGTAAAAAAAAAATAATTATACAATAAATGTTTATTACTTTTCAAAAATGGGTACGCTAATTGGATAGCACAACTAGGGTGCTTGTTATCAATCAAGCATATACCAAGAGAAACATATCTGGTTTTTGAAGTACCATTGAGTGGCCACACATTCAATTAGCATATGCTGAAGGACAGAGCAAAATATAAGAAAAATCTGGTGCATTCTGCAAAACTAAACAAACAGAAACTTACCTCATTTTCCTTACATGTCTGCACTGTCCCTTGTAAAGCTCTAGTTTTTTTAACTTGCTATCTTGTTACAACAGCACAAAACATAATGCCTGGGGTATAATGTTAAGATGTTGAATATTAGGGTCTCACTGATAAATATTTGTATGAATAAAACCGCATGCCAATACTATAAAATACTCCAGCACCTTCTCATGTATCACTGATCCTCATATGAGGACAGCATTTTGCAATCAGCATAAAATTATTATAAAATCATTTTTAGTATAGCAATACATTTAATGCTAGTCATTATACTTAATCAGTCCACTGTCACTTGCTACAAACAGAAAAGCTAATAAAACCCATAAAACTCATATCCACAGTAATACCTAAAGTGTTCTCTCTCTCTTTTACTCACTAGATGTATATGTATGCAATATGGCACAGTACCACTCCTAGAAGGCTGTTTTGATGCACTGTACACACCTCAGATGCCTTATTGTAATCAGATGAAGAAAGACATAAATAATAGCAACAGAAATGTTTACTCGGTCATTGATGTCAGACACATACATAGCAAAGCATTACAACTCTCCCCCAGTGCACATAAATATGCGCACTCGCGCCCACATGTGCACGCACACACACACACACACACACACACACACACACACACACACACACACACACACACACACACACACACACGTGTTCACTTTGTTGATGTCCTGCTCTTATATCTGATTGTAGTCTAATTAATGAATTTATGCATAAATAGTTACTGTAATGTGTTCTTTTTTTTGCTCTGAGATATTTTTGCTGTGAGACACAGTGCAAACCCTTACACACGTCTATGTAACTGATACTACATTTGCTCGCATTAGATCTGTTTATTTATTTTTCCCACTAACTAGCCAACTGTGGAAAAAAACAAAAGGAAATGAAATGACAGGTCCTTTTAACTGCTGCTGCAGTTATTTGATTCAGTTCTGTTTTATTTATATTTTATTATCCTACTCGCCAACTGTGACTTCATAAGAGCTGTCATTAACAAGGGGAAAGGAAATTGTGGCTTCAGAAAAAGATTTTGGATTAGGCGCACTTCTTTTTACTGGACTCTTCCTGTACAGTAATTTACCACTTTGGAATGTCAAATGTCCAATGAAGATTGCTGATTCTCCAAGTCAATTTTCTAATGTAAAATAGTTCCTCTGCCTATTTTAACTAATTGATGCCTATGCAGAATTATAACTTTTAACTATGTAGAATTTTGGGGTATTTTTCAGTATTCGTTTAAGGTACTCCTTTGTCAAACTGGTGTTTACTATTGTACAGCTCAGTTTATGAACATGTGCTAATACTACACAGTACCCAAGTTACATTCTGGCGTGTGAATGATTCTAGATGAGGAGACTTATGTTTCAGTAGCACAGTGGTTCATAAGCATGTATACTTCTTCCCAAGGTAACAAAGCTTGACAATTATTCACAAGAGCAGCCATTTTGGTAGCAACTCCAGGACCTGAAAGAACCATATATGGAACCAGTGGTGCTCCCCCATTCTTTTTAACTTCAATGTACATTAGCATTCATGCACTATATTAATTCTGTGCACTGCATCTTCACATTTACCTCTTAGGTCAAAAACACCCAACAAAGGTAAAAAAATGCCTGGCACAGTCTTTCTACTGCATTTGTGTGACTGTGTGTGTGTGCAATTTGATTCCTTGTTTATAGTGGTTAATTTCTGTTCTTCTTATAACTGATTTTGCTTCATGCTGTTCACCAGAGCTTAAGCAATGTGGAAAGGATGTTCTTGAATGCAGAAAGTGCATACTTTTCTGTATGAATCCCAGGGGCCTACACTGTTTCAGTTTCTGTTTACAAAGTCTGTGCTTTCATTTATTTCTTGATATCATTTGTTTACCTTTTTGGATGTCTTTTTCTGTTTCTGACTATTTAATGCTCTTAATTGTGAGTTTTTAGTACTTTTTTTGTTATAAATTATGCTTAGTTATGTGTTGTGCTCCAGGTTCTTGTTTTGTTTTGTTTCTTTTTTTGATAATCTTTTTATGCAGACTTAACAATGCATTTTAGTTAAGGATGTCTGTTTCCAGTACTCATTGTCATTTTTATTGATTTAAAGTGATGCAACTATTTAAAAAGTTGATATGAGTATGGTTCAGAGATTAGTTTTCTACTACTCTGATTTGAGGAGTCAAACCTGAATGCATGGGAGTAAGTACATGGATAGGGCCTGGGATTACAGGAAGATGTGATTCGAGTGATTAAAGAACACAAGGATAAAGGAATGGAGCATATATCCACAGAGAAAACTAGAGATGTGTTAAGGAAGAGTTGATATGGGGAATAAAGTCCATGTATCGGGAAGAAAAAAATATGGGAAAATAGCTCACAAGTAAGATAAAAATATTAAGTGCAGAAAATATGTACTTTCTAAAGGATACTAATATGTGAAAAGATATTAATTTAATATATGAAGATGCAATTAGAAGGGCAAGCTGTCAGAAGAAATAATGTCAGCTGTGGAAAAGTAATAAAAAGAATTTGGCAAATAAATCAGGGAAGGATAAAAACCAAAAGTAGGGGAACTAGATATGCCTGAAAAGAATGAAATGAGGAGAAAGACACTGGACCAGGCAGAAGAAAAGCAAAATGAAAAGTGCTAGTATTCATGGGAAAAAAAAAAAAAAGAAGGAAGGAAGACACAGGAAAAGGGAGATTATAAACTAGGAAACATGGACATATGCCCTGCAGGTCAGAGAGGATATGGCAAATAAACTTTTGGTTTTAAGAAAAGATGAAGCCAGTGTTTAGTTAGGCCGAACTTCTTATCTCCTTTATGTATTAAATGAACTTAGAGGAGTTTAGGGTATCATCAGAAGGTAGTTTATTAAATTTTTGTAGATGGAGGTGATATTGAGTTTGGTTGATCGGAGACAAGTAATTGCGACCCCATTCTACAAGGTGGGGAGGCAGACATGGTTCATAGAGTCTCTGGCCTTTTACTTCCATTCCAAACAGAGTAATGAAGAAGTTGCTAATGGTAACTGCTTCAAGTAAAGGAAGTCTTGAGGGTCGGATGATCTAACCTAAATTCAAATCAGAGTCTAATGTCTGGAGCTGATGTAGAAGTCCAGTGGACATAAAGGTGTTTGACACTGAGCTTCAAGACATGCAGTTCGGGAAGCTGGAAGGCAGCAGGATCAGCACAGCTATATCTACTTGGACTGGAAGTTTGGCTAATTCTGTAATTTTAAATCTCTTTTTGAATGCATTTCTTGTTTTGACCTGTATAACTGATTTTACCATGCATACAGGAGTGGCCTTAGGTCAACTGGTGCCCTAGGCAAAAGGGCTCCACGGCGCCCCCCACCACATCACCCAGTGCCCCCATCCTGGTCTACCAACACCAAATAAATACTGGAAAAGTGCCCCTACTAGAGCATATTTGGTGCAATCTTTTAATGTATATTATGTCTCTAACTTAGATCATAGGTGCATAGAGCCTTTGGACCAAGATGCCTACCTGGCTAATAAATAAATAAAGAATTCAGAACTCATAAAATTAGATGAAAAATGCAAGGAGAGATTATGGTCAGTGATTCTTGATATGGGAAAATTCTCTGGTGAGAGCAGGTAGTCAGAGGAGTTATATAATCATCCATTTTATGGCCAATGTGATTCAGTGTGGCCATGTCTGACATAATAAGGAGACTGGATAATGAAATAAACTTCTGTTAGATGGCACAAAGATTGGAATGATAAAAACAAAGTACGGAAGCAAACGTCTGCCACAACCTAGAAATTTTACTTGTGTGGTCAAATAGGCATATTGAAATACTAGGAAGTGCAGAGTACTGTGCTTTGGAAAGCAGCATTTATAGCTGGTGGCCCTCAGTGCAGCAAATGACAAATCAGCAATTACAACTTGATAAATATTACTCTGACTATGCTGCAGCAGGGAAATAGCCATTTCCTCTGTGAGGTGGTGAACTTAAAGATGGTTGTATTACAGTATGGGGATACAGGGGGTATTTTCCAGCATGGGAAGTGTATGATGGTGTGCCAACTACAGAATGTAAGGATTGTGGTGTTTTATGTTTTCTGTAAAGGCTTTACCTGTTCTCAAACAAAGATGCTAGATCTCAGCTGACCGTGAATACAACTCATGTACAAACTATCTGCCCACATTAAAATAAGCATTTTTAGAGGGTGGAAAGTCCCCACCTGCCTGGCACCCCTTCCTGCTTATGCATACTAATTTCATTGTTTCAGAACAGTGGGACAAAGTTAAACTTCCCAGTACAAGATACAGTGATCTTACAGAAGCAGTAATCTTTCATTGCCTACATCTAAACTGTATGTCCTGCAACGTTAATTAATTAAAAAAAAATAAATAAACTAATTAGGGCCTCATTTGATCAAAATCCCGCTCTCTGTGTCCACATCCTACTCATACAATTGGCAGGTGACTGTATGTTTGCCACTTAGGGGAGAGATGCATATCTTCCATCAGCAAAATGGAAATCACACAACCACTTGAAAATATAAACACCAAAGCAGGCAGGAAAAAGTGGTCATGCCGGTATGAAATAATAATCTGTATTTATTTAAAAAAAACTCTTATTAAAACCAACAGATTAAGTGCTTTTGTCAAATTGTATCTGTGACTTCTTCCATCGCGTAACTTCTATCAGGGCTATTGGTATGTTATCTTTATGATGTCAAAGTTCCACTGGTGGAGAGTCCAGCACAACAGATTGGCACATGTCTGCTGTCAGTGGATCCATGGCTGATGACAGAGGCACCATGATTATGTGTCTGCTGTCAGTGGATCACCTGTGGCTGATGACAGAGGCACCATGATTATGGCACAGTCATGCTGTCTGCAACATTAACCTTGTAAGAAAAGGACACATCCTTTACATATGCTGTAATGGTGGAGGAGCAGACTGAACCACCAGTGTCATCTCTGTTTAGCACTTAACATCCTGCCCATGTAACTCCACCTAAGTAACACAGGAATCATCATCACAGATATCATCTGCGAGCCACTCCACTCTGAGGTACTACATAGCAGAGAGGTGTGAAGGTGGCTATAGCTGCCTTAACTTTACATCATTCCCTGACTGGGGTGCCACACCTGGCATCAGTCAGGAACTGTACAGGTCAGTATTCCAGGCAAAGACAGCTACAATGCACACCATGACAGAGATGTTAAGTGAACTACACCACCACTTATTACCCATTTCAATCATAGCTTAACCAAAGGCTTTTCTCCTGCGGAATGCAGAACAGTTATTCCCCTCCACAAATGTGGCCTAGCAACAGACCTGGGGGTTACAGAACCAGAAGCCTGACCAGCCTCATCTGTAAGGCCATGGAATATATCATTATGGACCTCATAAATAAAGACATAGGTGACCTCCAAAGCCTGGATCTTACCCAATTTGGCTTCATGAAGTGCAGATCCTGCCTGTTAAATCTGGTGGATTTCTTTGAAAGTGTGACCAAGACCATTGATGAGGGCAAATCTGTGCACACAGCATACCTTCACTTGGCAAAGGCTTTCAACATAATCTCACATTCAGGCATTACCGATAAGGTTAGAAAACTGAATGTAAATTCCTTAGCTGTAAGATGGGTTTTGAATTATTGAATAATTGTTTGCGAATTGTGGTATATAAAAGAAGGGATGTTCAGATGGTGTAATTGTTCCCTTGAAGGCAATAGCCAAGGTACCAGGAAGCAGCAGTAAAGATTTTGGCAGCTACGTTGTCTTGGCTCCGGAGTGTGTTTTTTTAGTATTTTGTAAGATGGGTTGCCAACTGCCTCACAAACTGAACACACACTATCAAAGTGGGTGACTCCACATCAACCAGCAGAACTGTTACCAGCGGGTGCCACAGGACCCAGTGCTGGGCCTCCCATTGTTGGATATATATGTCTCAGAAGTTCAGTTCAAAACTAAAAGGTTGTGGTTAACCAAGTTTGACTGCAAACTAGGTGCAATCATTGAATCCCCAAATGATGTCAGTATACTCCAGGATGGTTTCACACAGACCAATGACTGGTGTATTAGTCACAGTCTCAAACTGAATGTATCATCATTCCGTTCAGTACAAACAATGTCCCTTCACACTATGAAATCAATAACAATGCCCTAAGTACCCATGAAGTGGTAAGGGACCTGTTATCACAGGCTGACCACGACCTTAACTTCAACCACCACATGTCTACCATTGTAAGGAAAGCTTTCTATATAGCACACTTGATTATTAAAGGCATTGCCTCAAAAGCAAAAGAAATTATAACTTCCCTATACTCAGCACTTATCCAGCCCATAATGCCCCATTCGGTATGTATTGTACTAAGCACCTTACAGCAATTGGAGAGACCTCAGAGGTTTCTAACAAAGAAGATCAAGGGCCTCCAGTATGTGCCTTACACGGACCGACTAAAATCCCTGTCACTATACTCCGTATCATATAGACTTCTTAGAGGAAACTTATGCCTGGCCTACAGAGCAATCCAAGACCCAAACCTAAGGAACTTACTGAATATCCGTAAATCAAATGGGTCTAGGGCTACCCATTCCAGGGACTTAAATAGAACATGCTAGAGGGACAGATTTATCTCCCAGAGTCTGTCACTTCTTTGAACAGATTACCAATTCATGTGAAACAGAGCACCTCTATGACACTGTTCAAGAAGAACCTGGATGAGTGGATGGGGCATCATAAATTCTTACTGGTGATAGTACCCGCTACTCTCCTGCATGGGTAGTCATCATTAAATGCAATCTTGGGTACTGAGTAGTACCTCTACGCTATTAAATTGGGTTGAAACAGCTAGGCTTAAAAATCACCTCCGGGTCGATAGCCTAGTAATCTTCTATGATCCTATAAGTGTGCTATGTGGTCTGAGTGAGGAAGTGCAACCACTGTAGGGACTACAGGACAACCTGCCACACATGCAGAGTGACATGGCATATAGGGACCTGGAGCAGACATGCCTCTTGAGGTCAATGGTGGACCAACTGGCATCTATTTGATATAGGTATGAGATTACTGGCAAATGTCCATCATGGCTCTGCAAGGGTCTGTATGCAGAATGTATTGCAATAGACCTGGCTTATGCAGATGGCATATGCACTGTTCCAGAGATTACATTACTGTCACCCTTAGATATGGCTGTCTCCATTCTAGATAAGAGCAATCCCATGGCTCTTGCCATCACTCATCTGTCAGGGATACTACACCATGCTAGCCCTTCTGGTTCCCATAGTTCCGTACCATTCATATCCCCTGTTAGCTACTGACTGAAAGGCCTAGCCTTGGCTATGATCAGAGTCATGGAAGCCATCCGTCTATTGCCTCCCATCAACGTGGGACATAGCAGGGTTTCCATGTATGCTTCTGAAGTGCAACTCTATCCCTCATATTGGATAAATCAAGCCCTAACACTGGCATTCAACACAGAGGAGCACCATGGCTAATCTCACTAAATGTATACATCTCTGAATTACTCTATCATGTTTTTCTCATAATTAATATATGCAATGGCTCTCATTAATATGTTGATACACACTTGCATCTCATTATACAGACATATGCATTTCAAACATGCCACACAAATTTTCCAGTATTACAGCCACACTTGTGTCTCGGAATCACTCCCATCATGTACATTGCTGCTCAGCAGACTGTTTCATATAATGTGCTAATTGTTTCTGAATAGTCCCTAACATTTCTTTAGTGACTACACACGTGCACATATATGTAGACACACACAGACACATACTCACATAACATGCAGACAATGCATACACAGACACACACGCACACACACACACACACACACACACACACACACACGCACACACACACACACACACACACACACACACACACACACACACACACACACACACACACACACACACACACACACACACACACACACACACACACACACACACACACACACACACACACACACACACACACACACACACACACAAAATAGGCTTCAATTAATGCTTCCACACAAGATTATACAGTACATACTTTTATATACCATTTGAATATATTGGAGCAGAGTTTGTTTGTTATGTCTAACTATGCTTTCCCTTTTTATCATAGTTTATTATAAAGCAGCAGTGCTTAATGCTAAGGACTGCTGATATGTTGAGGTTTTAAAAGTATTTACCCACTGGGTAACAAGAGCTTTCATAACAACCTGATGCTCAGTTATGTAATTGTCATGGAATGCAAGTGAGCTTTTCTAATGATTAGGTAAAGTGATAAGGAAGCTTTTCCACTGTCAAAACTTTGAAAACATTTTAATTTTTGCTAATGTATTTATATGTATATATAAGGAGACTATGGTAACCACAGAATGTCCTTAATCTTGTTGCTTTACTTAGTATTTGGTTTAGTTTATGTTCTCCCCTTGAGTACAGTTAGTTGCTTTCAGGTGGATTAAATCACAGATGTTCTTTGTTGAACTGTTTATCACAGTGGTGTATTCTATTTGTATAGATACGTACGCTTCCAGTCAGTTAGATAACTCTTTGGTCTACTTATTTTCCTTCTTTGAACATAGATAGTCTCCTCTTTGTACCCCTTTGCCTTCAGGTGACACTTTGGTAAACAAAACCACTATTATACCTTTGTGTATTTGCACTGTGAAATTATCTGGTCAGATATGACGCATACTAAAAGCACATGCAAACTATAATAAACTGATAGGTGTGAAATATAGGCTATAATAAATGCATACTAATGTAAGATGCAAGAAATCGCCTAGGTGATGGCTATGAAACTGGAACAGATGACAGATATGATGAATTGGTTGAGTAAAGCAAACAGATTGAAACAGATGAAATGTGTGCATTCATCTGAGTGAATGGATACCTACAAAATGCTAGCAGACGTGTCATAGATTTTTTTTATTGTGCAGGTAGTGTATAACCTTAAAACTCTTTATTCAGTACACCCTTTCCTACCTTTATTGCAGCCCTCTTTCTATGACCCCTCTCCTTGCAGTTTCTGAACATCTGGTAGTCCCAGACTTTCAGTGGTCAGTATCTATCAAACTCACTACTGTTTCTGTGAAGACCAGTTCTTTTTATAACCCCCCACCCAAGTTCTCATTACATCACTCTGACAAAGTACATTACTGCTTTCTTTTATTTTCTTAATTCAGAAACATATGTTCCAGTGCTGATTTTGTTCCCACCAGATGGCTAAAAACCATAATCCTCATCGGCATAGCTATCACCCTTGACTTGTAGCTTCAACCAATGGCTCCAGTAACCAAAAAAAGTTGATGGAGATGAACTGACTGATGGTCAAATTTTCCATACTAGGAAAAGGAGTGGGGAATCTACCATACCCTAGTGTTTCTTGGCAGACACTGGGATAAATTAGGTGCAACGAGAGCTGGATCATAATCAACTGAGGCTCATGTAAGGGCAATGGACAAGGGCCACTCAGTCATGACCACACAAAATACTATAAACAAAGTTGTACTTGCTAATCAAGCATTCAAACAGTTAATGCAGTTAAAGTACTTCAAAGCCTTTTGACCAAAAACATGAGCTTTATTTGTTCTTGTGTAAGGTGTCATAATCAATAATGTGCAAATAAAGCCAAAATGGCCAATAAACAGTATATAAACTGGTAATTTAAAAATATTCCCATAATAAATGCATGCTCTACATGTTACTGATTGGCACCCTCTTCTTCTCCAAGGACACATCAGAACTGAAAGTAGTGACTGGTGGAAACTGAATATATCTAAAACTCACTGTACACTACAGACTCTAAACAGTCAAGTGCCCACAAACTCAGGAGATTGAGAAAACCACAGACTCCCCTAAAGAACTATATTGCTTCTCTTTATGCGTGTTTTAAAAACAAAAATAGAAATGTTGATGTTTAACACTATGGGAAAATTTATCAGTATTCTGTGAAGCAAATTTTCAGATAAAAAGAGTAGCAACATCTTAAGTGTATCCTATCTGTTTCCCTCCCAAGATGTTTACATTGTACAGTTTGCCATTTATCATTAGCTTTATCTCAAATCAAGCAAACAGCACTCTGTGAAAACAACACCAGCTTTGAAGACTTTGAAATATGAGTGACAACAGTGCAAGCAGCTCTGCAGCAAAATATTGAAAGCAGAGTCATACGTGGCACATCAGTGGCACCTATTACAAAGCAACAACTGAGACACAGCATTACATCACCATCTGTCACAAAAACAGCCAGCAGTCAGTTTTCAACAGCATTATGCCCAAGCCACAAGCAATGTTCAAATCCCAGCTGCATTCACAGAGGACTGTTTTACCTTCACATATTTCTAAATGTTAGGGTACACGAAAGGCTACATTGACTGCTGGCAATAGTTGTCAGGATGCCATCTGTCCAAACCCTACATATATCACTACAAAAACACTGGCCACACTGTGTCCCTGAATCCCATATCTGAGGACTGTGCCTAAAACAATAGGTACCTCTGTTCTCTGTTTTGACCTCTGAACATGTTCCCACTTCACTGCTCATCTTCCCCAGAGAGTTATTTACTTTCAAAGAGGTAAAACAAGTGAATCATTTACCATACATCTAAGAATAAGTCAATATGAACAGCTTTAAAATATAGGCATAGCACTTAAGTATACCTCATTAGGAATGCCCATCATTTTGAGTATTAAATCCTCCATTTTCCATTGTCTTCCACATTGAACACATATCCACTGTTGTTTTTCTTAACAAAGCTGTCATTAAGTGTTCCAAAATTTGTCCTTTTGTTCCATTTTACACATAATGTAGACAAAAGTGTGAGCAATATGAATACAGGCTTATTCTGTTGATGAAATTTGGGTGGCATAGCTCATAAACTCAGAAAAGGGCAAGGTGACCAACTGCCCCATTTTTTTCCAAGACAGTCCCAGTTTGGAAGTCTCTGTCCCAGAATCCTGAACATTGTCTTTGTGACACAGAAATGTCCCAGTTTAGACCGCTCAGTCTGAATGGTGAACTGGTTTCCCGGGACTGCCAGTCCCCCTGCTTTCCCATCCTGAGCAGCTCTGGATACTTTGCAATTTTTCAGGGATGCTATTGGGTATGGGGTAAAGTCAGATGCCTTCAGGTCTGAGGAAGCCTTTTGGCGAAAGCGCTTACCTTTCTACTGTGTTCAATAAAACGCTTTGGATTTTATTAGGAACTTGTTATCTATGGACTTCTTATTATTCAACATAACTGCCATTCAAGTTTTGTTCGATTGATGTTGGAGATACTATCCTGCACTGGGTTGCTCCTAAGCTTTATTGTTTATTTTATCTACACATTTGTCCGTGACTGGCTTGGGAGCATTAATTTCTTGGTGGTTTGCCTTATTTTTATTTCTTGTACATTTATGTATATGTTAGTTGATATGGTAGGATTAATCAATTTAGGCTTTTTAGTGCTACACAGATGTGGGTTCTGAAAGGGGTATTTGCTGCAAATTTATGATAGTATCATTCACATTTTGATTTTTGTGATTCCTGAAGGTTAGTAAGGATGGGAATGCCATAACATAGTGAGTAGAGGAAGTAAATAGAGGCAAGATTAGTTTTAGTTCCGTTTGGTGAGAATATTTTTGGCTCTGTAAAACTTCTCTAGTTTTTGCTTTGTTTGTTTAAGCAAGTTTGTATAAGCAGGTCAAATTTTAAATTATTAGCTACAATCATCCTTAATGATTTGAAATGAAAAGTGACTTTAATGGTAGTATTATTGAAAGAGGATTTTAATTTTTGTTTTTTCATGATTGTGAAATGTGGGGAAAAATTTTGTTTTTTTGTTTTGTTTTGTTTTTTATTTGGGGGGGGGGTTGAGCATGAGCTGTGAGTTACAAAGCCATATTTCAGTGGCTGTTAAAGCTTCCTGAGTCTTTTTTTTTTTTTTGGGATGTGCCAGGTTGTCAGATGTGCATATGAGTGTGGAGCCATCTGAGTATTATATTAGAGAAGCCTGTTGTGTGGAAGGTGTTAGTCAGAATGTTAAAGAGGAGAGGACCAAGAATAGAGCCTTGTGGTACACCAGTGGTGACTGGGAGGTATGGAGAGAGGGTGGAGTGACATTTTACTGTCTAATAAGTATTATACAAGTGGCTTTTAAATCATCGAAAGGTGGGCTGAGACAGACCCAATGAGGGCATTTGAAGTAGAAGTTTGCTTTGACAAACTGTGCTGATATCTTTAGACAAGTCTAGAAATAATGAGGAGACTATTTTGCCATTATCTGATAGTATCTATAAAGGTTAGAAGGGCAGTGCTAGTGCTATGAAAAGATGGAAGCCATTTTGCATAGGGGATAGGAGTTCTTCCTACAAGTAGATAGTTTAGCAATTGCTTTTGAATACATCTTTCAAGAATTTTGGAGAGGGGGATAAGATTGCTATAGGTCTAAAGTTAGTAATGTCTTTTGAATTTCCTTCTTTGTGTATAGGGATAATGTGATTTTTTTTCCCATAAAGAGGGAATGTTGGTTCCTGGATTGACCTATCTGTTAGGTCTGAGACAGGCTAGGCAATGCTATCAGCTGTTATTTTAAGGTATTTGCTTGGAAGGTCATCAATTAAAGTAAAGCATGGTTTGAGTTTAAAAGTAGTTTTGAAGATTGTAAAATTATTGTTCTTAAAATGTCTTTGTAATACTTTGGAGCTTTTCCCCCAGGCCTCCAGTGAAAATGGGCACTTACCCAGTTGATGTTGGATGTTTAGGAATTCTTGGTTAGGCATACTATACTATCTAAGAAATAAGGGTTGAGATCTATTGCAGTTTCAAGTATTGAATTATTGGGAGAGGGGTTAGGGTTGAAGTTTTGCCTGGGATGCAAGATGTATTTAATGGCCGACCAGATTTTTTTAAGGTTATGTTTAATATTGTTTTGAAAGCTGTTATAGCACAGTTTTTTCTTCACTTATTTGTTTTCAGTATGGTTACAGAACATTCTGAAGTTTTCAAGACATTGTGGTGTTGTTATAGTTTTGTCATTCATTCCATGTTTTTTCTCTATCTTGCATTAGCATTCTACTCTTTTTAGATAGCCAAATTGCATTTTTTGTTGTTTGTCTCTTCCTTCTAATAGCTGCAAGGTTATAAAGGATATTTATGAAAGTTGTATTGAATTCATTTACAGCATCATCTAAGTGTAGGATTTTTAGGATGTTTTAGTTAATAAGTGATAGGTAAGTAATGAATATTTGTAGGTTAAGATTGGACAGATTGGGTGTTGTTTTATAAACATGCTATTTAAGTGGATGCGTGAGATGTCTGGTTGTACAGATTGACAGATGGTCATTTAGAGAATCTGACATTCTACTTGTGGTGGTGAATTTGCTAGGGTCTGATACTAGGATACAGTCTAATAAGGAATTTAATGTTTTGCTATAATGTGTGGGGTTATTAATTAGTTTTATGAAACCATATAAGCTCATACTAGATGTAGGAGAGTTAGTGGTTAAGGTCAATCAACTAATACTGACATCACCTACTAGTATTTTTTCTTGTAGAATTGTTATGGATATTTAATGTAGGATATCTTCCAGTGTAGCCATATTGGCACCAGGAGGGACATAAAAGACAGTAATCCATATTTGTTCATAATTGTTTAATTTCAGGAAAGTAATAAGAATCTCTGCTGAATTGAATTTTGGGGTTGGTTTGTTATAGGGGGAATGTTGTAGCTGTTGGGAAATAATTCAAGTAATACCCCTATCTTTCCTCTTTATACAGTCATTGCTGATGATATTATAGCCAGGGGGTGAAATTTCAGAGTCATTTATATTAGAATTTAGCCAAGTTTCAGTTACAACTAAAATGTCAGGCTTGTGCTGGGTAATCTTGGCATGTAGTTTGTAGTTCGATAGTTTTATTTCTTATGCTTCTAATATCTGTGGTGGCAAAAGTAAGATTAGTGGAGTTTGAGGTTGATCATTGCAGAGATGGAGTATGTGGAAGAGAAATGCCTTGATGTTGATTGTGATAGGTGGGGCCAGGATTAGGATGAAAGGGTGAGGATTTTAATGTATTAGGGTATTACCGATTCTTGTTTTTGGGAAGAGTAATTTTGTACTTCATTTTATTTTGATTTCATGAAATAAAGTTAATCATGTCTATATGGGGGTAAAGATGAGGGGAGTCATTAAATAAATTTTGGTGTAATGTGTGGAGAGTTTAGGGAGAAAGTATAGATAGGTGGTTGGGAGAGTGTTGGAGAGATGTTGAGAGCTATTATTCAGTCATGGTAGGATGAGAGATGGCCTAGTAGGAGAAGAGGAATCGAGGATAAGCTCAGGAGTAGCAAGGTTAAGGAAAGGGATCTGTATTTTATTGAGAGCAGGTAGTGGGGAGGTAGAAATCAAGAAGGAATTCTTTAAATGAGACACTGTTCGGGTTCAATTGGAATTTTAGATTGTAGTATATTATATAACTTACTCTGACATTTGGTGGCATTGCAGTTATTTATAATAAAGAGTGAGTGCAGGGTGTCTCCCCCTAAATAGGATATTGGGGGAGGATGACCTTCCTACAGTCAACAAATAATTGGCTAGAAAGTTCCTGTTAGCTGGTCTCAACTAAATAATTTTCACTGGATCAAATTATTTATTTCTTTATTTAGTTAATTCTTTGTTTTGTTGTCTAGGTAAATAGACTAGTCAGAAGAATCTTTCCAGTCATAAAATTTGATAAAAGGAAAAAAAGAAAAATATGTAACAAAGATAAACAACCATTTATAACTGAATAATTAACACTATGTGAATTACATTGAGGAGCCTAATTTAGAGACTATATACAACAAAGAGTGACAAAGGAGGTAGACAAAGAAAAACTACACAAAGCAAATAACATTCCGCACTGACGGAAACAGCATTAATACAGATACCCTGAAAGGCAGAATGAACCTAAACAGGGAAACCCACTCAGACACTGGCATTGCAGACTTCACCAAGCCAGTAAGCAGAAGCTGGAAGAGAACCCTGTCATTGTGAAACAGAGATTTTAACCCCTGACTCACTGTATCTTCATATCAAAATATCTGAAATGTATCCCCAAAACTAGTTTATCAGTATTGTAGATAGTCATTTGATTTCCCCCATCTGTCTTGTGTACATCTGGGACATAACGAAAAACATAGCCAGCAATGGGCTTTCTAGGCCAGCAGTATGCAAAGCCCACTTCATGCTCAGACTGGACATCATTAACACAACACCAAGCATTTAACAGATGTGAAGGACTTGTTAAAGCATATTCATTATCTTCAAATCCATTTGTTTTCAGCTAAAATTAGTCTTTCTGGCATGCTTAAAGTTAACACTATCTAATAACTTGGTAAAATACACCACTCTCTTGCACAAATTCATTTGGAGCATATGACAGGTAATGACAAATTAATTTCTTTTTTGTTGCCTGGATTATAGGAGTTCTGCCAAATGGACTTTTCATCAATAATCTGGATTTACATAGCAGTTTTATAGTGTGTTTGTCTATACTTTGCGGCCCGGTTCCAAGCAATGAATTGTATTTTTAAAAATCACATACACAATACAGAATGAAAATGGATTTTAGAAAACAAAGATCTGCCAACAGATTTTAGAAAAGAAATATAAATTTAGCATCACTGTGTGATGCTGTTTGGATTTTATTAAAGTGGTATGATTGTAGTTAAAATGTTTGACATTTAAACAGATATAAGGATTTCTTTAGCATATAAGAGTATTTGTAGAAACATAGTATACACTTGCAGAGTGTTATATATTCATGTTCCAGCCTTCTTATGACCTCGTCAGCACAGTGAGGTCATAAGAAGGCCAAATCATGCATGTCCATAGCTAGTAGGGTTTGGTTTTATTGGCCTGAATGTATCCATAAAGACTTAAAAAGAAAATGTAAAACATCACGGACATTCAGAAGCCATATAGCTGAAACACTCAATGTCATGAAGTGCTCATTTGCATACATCACATGGGCCTCTATTGCAGGAGGTTTAAGGTATCACACAGCAAAAACTCTAGCTTGGCTTGGTTTTTGTTGTATTTCTTACTAATTGGTTTGTCTGTATGTCCTTTTCACTTTTTAATTGAAGACGTATGTATATCTAAGCAATTCAAAGTTGTTAGATACCGGTCCTAAAAAGAATACACAGAAAAAAAAATTCATGGACAAATATTTCAAAAATTATCAGACAGACTAGTAGCTATTGAGTTCTCATGAAAAACTATTCAGTTTTAACTAATAATAATGTTTCTTTTTTCAGGCAGTAAGAAAGTGTATGATTTTAAAGTAAAACAACTGTGTGCGTATTTGAGAATGGAAGCAATGTAGCCTTGATGTGAAAACACAGTGAATGAAAAATGTTTAAAACTGTTGTTGGTTATGTTGCTCTGTAAAATGACATGATAAGTAGAGGGCTTTTGAATGGATTTGTCTATTTACTGGCCAAATTTAGTACATTCATATTAGATTGCCAAATGAAATTATATGGAGTGCCAGTAGGCAAGCAGTTTGTGATGATATGCCTGAAAGAAAAAAGGACTCACTACAGGAGATGTTCAGTTAGGTCTGAGGAGTACTTTCTAGTTAAGTAAACAATGAAATAGGAATCCCTTGGCTTTTAGTCTGTGGCAATATAGGGCAATGAGTGCAAACAAGGAAAGCGTTTATGTAAAATGTTGCTTCAGTACTTTAGACAGCACCATAAATCTCACAAAAGACACACTCCTACACAAAGTAGCTGTTCACCAAGAAGCCTGCTCCATAATTCCTAACTTTGGAGGGTCCTCCGATGCTGCCTTACTTAATGCTAAGTATCGGTTGCACATCATATACCATGTCAGCACTGCAAGGATTCATCCAAAAATATGCTAAACAGACCCCACAGATAATGGCCTTCCACGCATTTAGACCAGCTACTACATAGACAAGGACTAAAGGTGGAGGTGTCTCTATTTACATCAAAAATAAATATACCTCAAGGCTGGTCAAACAGGACAATGCACTTGAGCTGCTCCACATTCAAATCACCATAGGCAAAATCCAGTACTACTTCCTTCCAAGCTATAGATCCCCCTCTATGACCCAGGAAACCCATACCGTGTATTTAAACTTATTAGAAACACTCACCATCCAACCCAATACCATATTCATGGGCAACTTTAATTATCCCACTGTTAACTGGGAATCCTATACGACACCAGACGTACAGGCACAGAGATTCCTGGATTTTGTAAACACAAACTCCCTGAACCAGATAGTCAATACACTAACCAGGGGTGCAACCATACTAGATCTGGTACTCACTAATATGGGAGAGTACTGCACACCCCCTACTGTAATGTCTTCCCCGGTAAAGTCAGACCACAAAATGAAATCCTTTGAAGTAAAAATAAAATCTGGACCCCAGCTAAATCTGGAATATTCATGAACCACTCTAAAGCTAACCTCCTGCTATTAACTGATAACCTGGCAAAATTTTAAGCCCCCATAAACATTGAAAACACTGCTGCCTATGCAGAACTGTTCACAGAAACCCTATACAAGCATGTTAATAGCTGTATAGAGGCAGTTGTACCTACAGGGGAGAAGTACAGAACCAACTCAAAAACAAGTAATCCTGGTGGAGTCACATCATAAATAAGCTGTATAACAGAAGGAAGAAAATCATGGCAAAAGTTAGGAGGCACAGCACTCAGCAGGATAAATGCACTCTCATCAAACTAAACAAACAACTCAGAAAACAAATAAAGTTTACCAAAGCCAAATATGAGGTAAATTTGGCCTCCCAGGCAAAGGACAACCACAAGGTATTATTTAGGTTTACTATTAAAAGGTCGAACGGCACTCCTTCGACTGTCGTATAGTCGACAACGGAAGGTCGTAAATGTCAAATGTCGAAGTCAAAAAATCAATCTAGGAACGGTGTTAACATGGGTTGAGGTAGGTGTTCATATTATTCTGAACTACAAACATCTCCCCTACCTCGACCCATGTTGAAACCCATTCCTAGATTGTTTTTTTGAGTTCACGATTATCAGTTTCGACGTTCCGTTGTCGACTATATGACAGTCGAAGGAGTGCCGTTTGACCTTTTCATAGTAAACCATTATTTAGCTATGTCCTCAGCCTCAAAAGCAATACACAGCTGTGTACAGCACTCATTGTAAATGGAGCCACCTATACTGAGCTAGAAGATATAGCAAACCTACTGGCTGATAAATTCAGTTACAACTTTACCCCTCTCTCCCCCTCAACCTTCCCTCAGAAATACCATCAACTATAACTTCCCCTGCTATCACTATGGAGCAGATCCTTAATGCTCTCTCTAAGACCAAGAATACTGCATCAATGGGCCTAGACAATATCCCAGGATGCCTTCTAAATAGCATGAAACATGACCTATCAGGGCCTCTGGAATTGCTAATTAACTATAGCTTCGTACCTCATGAATGGAAAACATCAACAGTCATCCCTCTGCACAAAGGTAGGCCCTCTACAGAACCTGGAAACTACTGAACCATAAGTCTCACTAGTCTTATATGTAAAGCCATGGAAAGAATTCTCATGGAAATGATCAATAATGATATAGTAAACCTCCAGACACTGTACTCAACCCAGTTTGGTTTTGTCAAGGGCAGATCATACCAACTCAACCTGGTGGACTTCTTTGAGAAGATCACCAAAACAATGGATGAGGACAAAATTGTTCACACTACCTACCTTGACCTGGCCAAGACATTTCATACAATACCTCACTTAGGCATTGTTGACAAACTCAAGAGGTTAGGTACAAATTTGGATGTCACCAGGTGGATAGCCACAGACAGGACCCAGGAAGTTAGAACTGGGTAGTCCACCTCTAGAAATAGGCCTGTCAGAAGTGGAGTCTCTCAGGAATCAGTCCTTGGACCTCTCCTTTTTGGCATTTACTTCTCTGAAGTCAAGGCCAATGTCAGTGATCTCTGGCTAACTAAATTCGCAGATGATTGCAAATTAGGAGCGGTCATTGAATCCCACACTGATACAAATGTTCTCCAAGAGGGGCTGACACAGACAAACAACCAGTGTCAGAGCCATGGACTAAAACTAAATGCCAAGATATACATAATGGTATCCTTCAGAAAGTCATCCCCCTCTGGTAACTATCATATTGACAACACACCCCATAGAAATGACCCAGTAGTCAGGGACTTAGGGACACATGCAGATAGTAATCTAGCCTTTGACCATCATGTGTCTACAGTGGTGAGGAAATCATTTTGTGTTGCACAACTTATAAACAAAGGTATGGCATCTAAGTCCAAGGAAGTCATTGCTCCACTGTATTCGGCATTCATCAGACCTATCATTGAGTACAATGCCCCCTTTGGTATGTACCTAACCAGGTAGATCCAACAGCTGGAACATCCACAGAGGTTCCTCACTAAAAGAATACAGGGCTTAAGTAAAATGTCCTATGCAGACTGCCACAAGGCTCTATCCCTGTATTCTGTCTCCTACAGGCTTTTGAGGGAAGATCTATGCCTGACATATAGGGCATTGTCAGAGCCCACTCTGATGGACCTCCTGCATATCCACAAAACAAACAGCACCAGAATTACCCATTCTAAAGGTTTAAACCTTGCCTGTGATATAAATAAGACCTGCTGGAGAGACAGGTATGTATCCCAGAGATTACCCTTTCTCTGGAAAAGGATCCCCATCCATGTGAAGAAGAGTTCCTCCCTAACCCAATTTAAGTTAAACTTGGACAACTGGATGGGGAATAGTAAATTCATCCCTGGTTTAGCACCTATGTCTCTTATGGACACAGGCAACCTGTAATTGGTTCATCTCCCAAGCCTAGCTTGCAAATGTTTTATCTCCCAAGCCCATGCTTACACTTATCAAGGGTATCAGAACTTGCCAGAGATTTGAGATGCATGGATAGACCACAAAATACTCCAAGTGAAAAAACCAAGAAGAAAAACAGCCCACGAAGCACAGGACCCAAATTCCAACAATAAAAGTGCTGATAACCAATAATTGGTTAAAAACAACTTTATTACACCAAACAAATAAAATCCTTAAAGTTGAGCGCTTTCACTCGGTCAATACCGAGCTTCTTCAGAACAAATGGTACATAGCAGTCGTGACAATCCTTAAATAATGGTTCATAGTCACATGGCTCTTCTTTTCAAATCAACAATTAAAGTGCTAAAAAGTATTAATAACGAGAACAAATAAATAATAATGCAACTTCCGTAGATAATTGGTAATAAAAACCTAAGTCTTAATGTATTATTTAAATGATGTATGGCCTTGTAAACCAGTGTCATGAATAAGGCAACCTAATAAAACAGTACTTTCATTCAATCAATCACAAAAAACATCCCCCTTCCTGCCTTAAAAATTGTTTCTCTAGCTAAGTAATATAATATAAAAATTAATCCTATAAATATCAAGCCACCCCTTACCAAATGCATGGATAGACCTAAAAAGGCCCTTGTGGTCATTAGCATACTAAATGCCTATGAACAGCCTTCATTTTCTAGCAACGTTTTATGTCAGAAGTTTGACATACAGGAGACTGTGATCTGTACACTTTCACCACATAAACAGCCATTAGCACAGTAACTCTATTGTATGTTGCTAACTGATTCAACTGTTTTGCCCCAACCAGTGTCTGACTTTGCAGCACTTTAGAAGAGTGCATCAGACATCTGACATATACTTCAGCGCTATAATATAGTCAGTAGGGGGCTGTGGAGAATGCACGGGGTTTGTGTCTGGTGCCAGCACACATGTAAGTCCACTTTAGGATTTAAACCTCCTTCACACATGTATACAGTGAATGTCATGGCATCTCAGAAGTGATTGATCAAACACACATGTGTTGAACACACATTGATTAAATTAGTCCTGAACATACATTGAATGAATTAGTCCCCCAGCTGACATTCTAAAATGATTCTGATATTGTGATTTTATAAACGAAAGCTTTACATACTAGGAATTAAAATGTGAAGGAACACTGAAGTAAATTTATTTAGCTTTATTCCTTTTACTCTTTAAAATTATTTTGTCTGTTATGGGTCAGTATTCCAAAAACATATTTTTAAACATTGATTCACTAAACCAGAGAAAAACATCTCAATGTGAAATGTTACTGCCCCAGGGTCACTTATTTTTACATTCTGCGGTGCAAATGTTCTGGCAGCAGTAGGGACTGGAGCAACTGATGTTCAACTCTCCTCTCAAAGGAGCACCTGATATTGCACACTGACAGTTGACACTAGCAGACAAACAGGCAAATACTACAGTGAGAATATCAATGGGTTTGTGGATGTGGAAGCTTGCTGGTATTTTCTTGTGTGGGGTTCATGCATCCACAGGCATAATAAAACATGTCTCAGCTATAACCTAAGGGCTTCAGGGGGGTACACTTCGTAACTTTTATCATTAATAAAACAAAGTAGCAACAAAGAAAGCCTCCTTCCATGAGTCTGAAGTCAATGTGCATGGAAGGCCTGGGCAGACATTCAAGCAGATCATCGTGATTTTCTTGTTGCTACTGCTCTAATTTAGAGTTTACTTCCCAGTATTTAAACTTCAAAAGAAGTATATGAAGAAATATGAGTAAGTACTCTAGATACAAGTACTGAAGTTTGTTTGTGCTAAAGTGAGTGCTGTTTGGGATACTAGAGAAGCGAATTTATAGATCTTCAGCCATCTGATGATAGAAGGTCCGGCAATCTTGATCATGTCATTATACCCATAACATAGTGCTCACTGAAGTTTAAAAAGGAGTAAAAGTCAACTGTCGGGTGATAAAAAATGTATAAGAAAGCAGATTAGTGAATTGTGAGAGACGGAGGAAAGCCTAGGAACTGCTATTTGGCTTTAAGCCATGTTATCTCAATGGAAAAGATGCCTAAGGCCAAGCAAGTCTTTTATCCTTAGACCAGTATTTGTTGTGAAAGAATTCAGATGGTATTTACCTGCAGCTTTCAGAAAGCATTAATATGGTTGGGTAGATTCTCCTGAAAGAAAGACAGCACATACAGAATAAAGTTTCATTAAAATGCATTTTTCTGTGGTCCAGTTTCAGTTACACAGTATGTGTTCAGGGCATCTCGAAGCTCTGAAACTGGTTTTGCTAAATGTTTGGTCAGATTTATATACTTTTTTCATCATGATATGTGTACACACTTTCCTGGCAGTGTACTATTTCACATTCCTGAAGGTCCATAGTTCAGTATAGTAAAGCATTTCTCTCCCTTCTGTTAATTCTTTCTGCCAACTTGAGAAGTACTAAAGTTAATATACTCACCAGTAGGGGGTTCTAGTAAAGAATAAAACAGAATTATTAAAAAGCATTGCTACTGCACTCACAAAGGCAGTAATTTAGCAGCAATAAGTGCAGCACGTATATTTGTTGGAGTGAATTACTCAACGGGACATTAAGGACAAAAAAGTGAATTTGTTGGATGATCACAGATTCAGAACTTTCTTACTGGGGTTAATCTGCTATACCCTAATTTATCATGGACAGAAGTCCAGACACATTTAACAGTTCAAAACCTTTAGTGTGATTCAAACTATACTGAAACAGCAAAAGGAGCATGCTCTAACTAGTCTGTACAGGCCCTGAATGAACTGCATCAAGAACAAGCCTTACTCTTTGTTCCATTCTCCAGATAGCGGCCATTTTCAATGCTGTATTATTCTACTGGAATAATATGGCATAAACTTTGGCTTATTTCAGTAGTGCAGCTAAAATATTCTAACAGATGAAGTACATATACATGTGTGAAAATTAGTGAAAATGGTTACAGTTATAAGCTGTTAACAAGTTGCTTCATGTAGTCCTGAATGTTATTCCCTCAGTCTCCATTTGCCAGTTGTACGATTCTGATCAAGTTACTTAATCAGACAGTGCTCTTGGAAAATGGGAAATTGGGCTCAATAGCCTCCAGGACTGTATGTCTAATAACTACCTATGAACAAAAAACTACACCCCTTTCTTTTTTACCCTAAAACCTTTCTGTATAACTTAATTTTAATATAAAGATACTTGGTTTAGTATAACATATATTTTGAAAACAAAGGCTTAAGTATATTGTATTTGTACATCATTAACCTACAGTTTTAAAGGACTGTTTTCATTCTCTCACCTCAGGCACAGTTACAGGTTCCTCAATTTCCACTTTCACAGATATCACACATCTCTGGTAACAAGCAACCTCTGCACTGCTAAATCAGTCTTTCATATACTAGTAAGTAAAACTACACAGCAACTCAGCAAATACAAGTTTGTTCCTCTTTAGGCTTTTCCCGGTTAGGGGGTCGCCACAGCAGATCTCCAGTCCGCTAATGATTGGCAGTAATTTTTTCAGCAAATACAAGAAAAGTGAAAAAACAAGCTGGTCACACCAAGTACTTAGCATATTTGCAGTTTAATCCAAATGCTTTCATCTTACTAGTTTCATATTTCTTCAGAATAAAAAATAAAGTGCACAAACACATACCATATATCCATTTCTCCACCCCTTTCTTAATTAGCTCAATTCAGACCTACCCAGTTGTTAAAACACAGCACAACATAAAAGGCATATTACATTCATTAACAGACTCACAAATCATACTAAATATTACAAATAATGTCATAATATTAATAAAAAATATGTTGCATTCAATTTCAAATAAGAATTTAATGACAGCCTATCATTAAATCCAGGCTTTTCATCAGAATTAAGTTTAATTTGCTATTTTAGCTCTTTAAATTCTAAAAAGTTGTCACTTGGCCCACCCCTATGTCCTAAGTCAACATGATCTATGGTACAAAATTTAAAGGCATGTGTTGGGTTCTCCCTAATATGTCTATATAGAGCATTCTTTTCATTGTGATGTTTAATTTCATAAATATTTATTTATTTATTTATTTCAGTTTGGTGACCGGGGAAGTCCACTGGGCCCATGAGTGCCCGTTTTCAGTGGAGGCCCGGGGAGAAAAGCTCCAACTATTGCATAAACATTTAAGATACAAAAATATGTAAGTTACAAAAATAAAGTACAGTTTACATGAATGAACATTCTGTATCAGGCTTAGCAGACAAAAGACAATTATAATGTATCTGGAAGGTTGTACTGTGGAGATTCACTTAGAAAAAAAATCATCATAACAATCGAAGTGTAGCAAACTTATACAAAACAATCGATTAAAGTAAGGACACAGTTTACAGGCATTAGTTTGACAAAAGTGGTTATTTACAATATTTACAAGGAAGATAGATATAGTATTTTAAAGTAAGGAAACCATTTAAAAGCATACATTCGACATAAGAAGCTATTTACAATATTTACAAAGTAAATAGATATAGAATCTTCAGAAGGAGTTGCAGAGAGCAAGAGACAGCTCAGGGAACTAGTTGTTGGGGTGTTAGGGAGAATAAAGAGGCAAGGAGTAGAAATTCCTTTGGGTAGTAGTTAGAAGGACTTAGACAGGGTGGAAGCAGGAGCATTTCCATTTGGAGTGCTAGTAAGTAAAAAACTAGGTTTTAAAGTTTTCTGAGTTAGTTATTGTCCTGAGTGTGGAAGGGAGATAATTCCATTTCTTACCTAGTGAGAAAGAGAGGAGAAGCTGACCAGCAGGCCGTTTTGGTTTGTGGATACAGATTAGGTTTTGATTTTTGGATCTAAGAGGTCTATTGGGGGTGTAGGGGGGAAGGATGTTTATTAGAGCTAGATATTTGTTTGGGTGAAATATAAGTCTGTGTGCTGTGGTGAGTTGGAGGTAGTCTAGATAATTTGGGAGTTCCAGCCAGTTTAGAAAGTTAAGGGTATGGCAGTGATGGGTGGAATTTTTGGATCTGGAGGCAAATTAGAGATTTTGTTATAGCAGTTTTCCAGTTTAGAGTTATTGGTGGCGGTCAGGTTAGTTAGAAGAGGGGATCCATATAATAGGGATGGGAGGAGGTGGGTACTAGCTAAAGTATGTCTAGTGGTGTTTGAGAGAAAGAGATTGTTCCTATAAAGCATTCCTAGCTTTTGGTGGGTTTTCTTTATATTTTGTTGGACATGGATATCGAACTTGAGTTGTTCATCTATAGTAATTCCAAGAAGTTTTGCAAAGGGAAATACTTCAATGGGAGAATTGGAATGGCTGAGGACTTTAAATGAATTTTTGCCAAAAGAGAAAGTCTTGGAGGGAGAGAAAAGTAGAAGTTTAGATTTATTTGTGTTTAGAGACAGGTGATTTTGTAGCATCCAGTTTTCAGTAGTAGAAAAGGCAGCTTGGGTTTTAGTCAGAAGTTCAGGGAGGTTGGAGGCAGAGCAGACTATTGTAGAATCATCTGCATATTGAATGATTTTGGCATCAGGAATGGCAGAGTGAAGGTTATTTATAAAGATGTTAAATACCATAGGTCCGAGGATGGACCCTTGGGGGACCCCAGTTGGGGTAGGAAGAAATGTGGAGATGGTGTTCTTCCATTTAACTGCTTGAGATCTCTCAGACAGGTAGCTAGAGAACCATGCCACAGTGTTAGGAGCAAAATGTAGGTTGGAGAGATGATGGATAAGATGGTTGTGGAAAACAGTGTCGAAAGCCTTGGAAAGGTCAAGTAGAACTGTGGAAACTAAATGAGCTGAATCTCGGGCTTGGTTGACAGTTTCTAAGAAGGAGAGTAGAGTGGTTATGGTGCTATGGCCAGAGTGGAAGCCATGCTTGGTAGATGTTAGGAGTTGGTTTTGGGTTAGGTAGGGCATGAGTTGGAGATGGATACATTTTTCTAAGATTTTGGAGATTGGGGAGAGCAGCACAATGGGCCGGAAGTTTGAAATGTCAGTATTCTTGCCACCTTTGTAGAGAGGAAGAATGTAAGCAGAATGTCATAGTTTGGGTACATATGACTCCTTTATAGATCTGTTGATTATGATGCTAATTGGGATTGCAATACTGTTGGCTGCGCATTTTAGGAAGGAGGAAGGAATATTATCAGGAGCACTGGATCAAGGTTTAAGTTTGGATAAGAGTTTTTTATGAGATTAGTGGAGACTGGTTTAAGCTCAAACATAGGGTGGTTAGGGGAAGAGGAATGGATGTTAGGTGGATTATTATTAGGGAAGGTCTTGGTCAGGTTGGAGATAGCTTCAATAAAAAATGAATTAAATTTGGAGCTTAGTTCAAGGTCAGATATGCTTGGGACAGGGCAGGGGTTGTTCTTGGAGCCGGGGTTGAGAAGGAAGCTTATGGATTTCCAGAATTGTTTGGGGTTATAGTTATTGTTGTACTGTAGTTTAAAGTAGTAGGATTTTTTGTTCTTTGTGATGAGTTGCTTTGCGAGGTTACAGAGTTGTTTGTATTCAATCAGGGTTTTGGGCAGTTTGTTGTTAAGGTAAAGCTTCCAGGCTTTGTCCATTTGATGCATAATTTGCATGGTTTCTTTGGAAAGCCATGGGGCAATTTTAGCTTTTATTCTTCTGTTTCTTAGTGGTGCTAGGAAGTTTAGAGTGCCGAGGAAGACTGAGTTGAAGTGTTCTATTGCTTTATCAAGAGAAAGGGAGTATAGGATTTGCCAGTTTATTTGTTTGAAGATATTTGAGAAGGTTGAGGGGTTGAACTTGCTAAGGTTTTGGGTGAGAATGTAGTGATGCTGATGGGGGGAAGAGGAATTTGAGCACTGTATGAGGGCAGGGAGGTGGTCACTAATGGTGTTAGGAATGGTACCAGAGTAAGTTATTTTGTTTGGGTGGGAGACTAGGATCCAGTCTAGAATAGATCCTGGGGGATTTGTTTTGTTGGGTCGAGTGGTGGACAAGATTACTTGAGTGAAGTTATAGAGGTTGATGGATAGGGAGGGAGAGGGATTATTGAACTTGTTCCAGTCGAGATTTATGTCCCCTAGAATATAAATTTCATAATTAATTTCAGATGAGGCCCATAGGAGGATGTCTTCAAGGGTAGAGATGCTGTTCCTAGGGGAAATATAAAGGGCTATGATGCAGATATTTTTGTGCTTGTTTATTTTTAGTAGACCAACTGTTAGTTCAATATTGTTGAATTGTGGGATAGGAATTTGGAGGGGGATTAAGATAAGAAGATTAGAGTAGATAAGGGCAGCGCTGCCGCCTTTTTTATTAGTCGGTCAGTTCTAAGGGACTGGAATTCTTTAGGCAAGATTTCGGAGTCAGAGATATGGGGTTTGAGCCAGGTTTCTGAGATGGCTAGGATTTCAGGTTGGTTATGAATTAGCCATGCTTGAAAGTGGTGAATTTTATTGTTAAGACTTTGAGCATTAAGATTAAAGAAATTTAAGGTATTGTGGGGAGAGGGGGGTGAAGAGGGGGGTAGTTATTAGTAAGGGGGCTAGGCCCAGGGTTGGGATGGATATCTCCAGCAAATAAAAGGTTGTAGAAGAATGGAGTATTTAGCCATTTGGGTTTATTTTGTATAAGTTTAGGAGGAAATAACATTAATTTAGAGGTAAGTATTTTGGCATTAGAGGTGATAATTTCAGGATAGAATAGATGCATGGGGTGGGATTGGATAAGGGAAGAGGAGATGTGGAAGTAATGAGAGAAAGAATATGGGAGAAGACTGGTGAATGTGTCAGTTTGAGAGGAAGGTCGGGAAGGTGGAACATAGGAAGAGTATGAGGTTGTGTAACATAGGGGAATTAGGAGTATAAGGAGGCAGCAGGGGGCATGGAGGGTGTGTAGAACTAAGGGAAGCATCTTGGAACACAGGTAGTTTGATGTGTTTAGTTTGAGGGGATGAAGCAGGTGAGAGATATATGGGGATGGAGACAGAAAAAAACTATATTGAAATTAAAATTATAGAGAAGCAGGGTAGGGGAGTTTACAAAGGTGGGAGTAGAAAAGAGTGTGAAAGTCTTACTATAGGAGGAAGAGAAGAAGAGTTGTGAGGAGGGAAAGGTTTTAATTGGGTAATTAGGTAGGGAGTGTGGGGGTGGGGTGTAAATTAGAGGAGAGTCTATTGGGTAGTTTGGATTAGTAGGAGGAATAAGGAAGGAATAAATGTAGAGGTTCTGGAGGTGGGTGGGAATTGGGGGCAGGGTAGGGGAGCGGAGTGAGCCTGCAGGGTGAACGGAGTGGGTAGAGCCAGGGAGGAGGAGAAAAGTGCATCAGTGAAGGAGAGAAGAGGTCTGAGGTAAGGAGACTACAGTAGAGGCACTTAGTTTCAGAGTTAAGAAAACAGAATGTTTCACAACAGCTAGGGGCTATACAGGGCAGAGAAGATGTAAAAAGAAAGAGTGACTAAATCTGGTTCTTAGAACAGGGAAGAGTTAGGTTAAGGTAGTGTAGCCATACATAGGGGTGCAGAGAGAAGCAGGAGATGCTGCCACCTAGTGGCCAGACTCAGTAATTGCAAAGGTAAGCCTTGGACACAGGGGGAATGGGGAGGACACCAGAAAAGGTAGGGAGGGAGAATTAAAACTAGGGTAGACTGATAGCTTTTGCTCACTGGGTTGCTGTACTAATGGACACTTGTAATTTACTGTTGGTTGCAACAGGGTACATACATTCAAAAATAATTCCTGGGAAGGCAAGGAAGTTATAGAAGCACAGCAGGAGTTCTTATGCTCTGTCCATTCAAGAGTATGCAGCCAGGGATTCCAAGCAGAGACTGGGAGGCACCTGGGGTGAAGATGATTCAGCTGGGATACACTGTAAGGAAAAGGAATACAAAGAGCAGTTTTAAAACTAGAAAAACAACACTACATTAGCAGAAGAAAAGGAGGGGGAGAACAAAGAAAAAAAATACATCAAGTAGAAGTGAGATATCCCAAAGGGAAAGGTAGGTAGAAAGGAGAGAGCAGAAGGGAAAGTATCAATACAATCAATTTAGCCAAGGAAATGCTGCACACTTCTAGACATTGTACTATGGTTCAAGCAATACAGTTGATGATTATAGCACATTAGTAACACTCAATAGACAGCACCTGGGTATAGTATAATTATGTAAATTAAATATGCAGGACAAAAACACTCCACTACAAAGCACAGCACAGACTTGTAAGTAAATTAAATATGTAGGACAAAAAAAAAACACTCCACTAAAAACAAGGTGCGGTAAGCCTAGGGCATCAGAAGCTAGTGTACAACATTTGTGTAGCAGTCATCTGTAGGTCACACTGAATAAAATGAATAAATAATATGTGGACAGTAATAACGGCCAGAAAAATCAGTCTATTTTTTTCTGTTTAAACCTATGGCAACAGTGGCCACATACATACATTTTGAAGAGCAGTCAAGTATTTTTCATAATGAAAACAGATAAGCAAATGTTAGCAATGGTCAGGAGAACCACTCAGAGTTACTTGCAGCTCACCAACAATGTCTAGGTACTTAATGTCTGCACACAAACACTTACGTATTGCTGGTTAAGGTAATTAAAGTGTAAAACTGTTGTGGAAGCCTTATCAGTGGCTTAGCAGCTAAGGCAAAGCACATAGGCTGAAAGGCCTTATATTACAGTTGTGGATGTTATATCTGCAGCTTAGTGGCCAAGGAAGGGCAAAAAGGCTGCTAAGCTAAGTCAGGAATAGGGACTGCTCCCTTTGCCTGTCTGGGGTAATAAAGGAGCTCTTAGAGAGAAAGAGTTACAAGGAAGGATCAGCGGTTGTAGCCACATTCAGCATACAATGCTGATTGTGCTAAAGCAGACATGCACAGCTGCTGAAAGCCGTGTTTGGTTCGAGGAGCCGATACACGGTTACAGGGTTAATCAGCTTAATAGCAGAGTCCAGTACTGGAAGCCAATTATGTGGTTTCTATTTGCAGTATCAGCAAAGTAGCATATGGAACCAGTAAGGTTCTGGCATAGACATGGGGCTAAATATGACGTTCAAATGGGGGAAAACCAGCAGGGATGTGGTTACAGAGTTAAAACAGCTGTTAGCCATTATGTGACTTCTGTTCTAAATATCAAGAAATCAAAACATACAGCTATAAACAGCCTAACACACGGGGCAAAAGAGGTTCAATAGGGGGAAACCAGCAGAGAGGCGGTTACTAGGTAAAACAGCAGAAATGGCAGGGTCCGATAACAGCTCGGTAATAGCTCAAGCATGTATACCACTCTAGTAACTAGGCTGGAAGGTAACCCAAAGAATGTGGGCAACCTGTCCCAAGTGCAGCTATGGAGGAGCCCCCAACTACACCAAGTACGATGCAAAAGGGTAGAAAGCAGAGCAGAGGCTCGTAATTAAAGCTATCAGAGTATCCACTTTCACTGAAACCACAACAAGCACAAAACATAGTAAATATATGCTCATAAATCCTAGCCCTAAATGCTCTCTTGGTTTTCCCCACATAATGACTGCCACATGCCTGACATACTGCAATATATACAACTCCTTTGGAATAACAAAAATATTTTTAGGAGGTTTTATGGTGCCAAAGTTCACAATAGTAATTCTAGCTTTGTGAACTACATGTTGACATTGGGCACAACTTCCACATTTAAAACATCCTCCATCAACACTTCCACCATGGCTACTCTCCAACATCCCCTTGAGCTGCCATTTAAGTTTTCAGATTCCAGAATAGCAAAATAATACATCCGAAAGTGGCAATTCTGAAAAAGAGGGTATATTAAAACATTTGGTTAATTTTTTCTGTAGTTGCATGAGAAGTAGAAGAATTTAAAACAGTTCCTCTTTGACTTGAGCATCTATCAAACTAAAAACATTTTCCCCCCAAAAATTGGACAGCACATTCCATATGCAGGTTTGACCATGTGTTTTCATGCTACTCTGTGCATAGGTTCCCATTTGCTTGAAACTCACCAGGCAATTTTTTATTTATTTTATTTTATTTATTTATTTTCCATTTGTTGCCCGGGATAGTGTGTCTGGGCGTGAGCCCATTTTCAGTCGAGGTCCGGGGAGAAAAGCTCCGATAAAACAAGAACAACATTGACAGGTACAGTGTCGGTTTTACATAGAATTTAACAGAACTATCTAGAGACAATAAAGTATAATATACAATAGACATTTTAGTGAAAAGGAGAAAGTTATTACAAAATAGTAAAGTCATATAATATATATATATATATATATATATATATATATATATATATATATATTATTTTTTTTTTTTGAGGGCAGGGGTCTGATATATGCCAAGTCACAATACACATGAAGTGGTCAAGCCTTTGACTCTGGCTATTCCATAATGAGCCTGATGCCACAATTACAGCAGAATAGAACAACCTTGTAGATGAATTATGACTCCAGATCATAAAGTCCACCCCCAACTCTATCAGCAGAGACTAGTCTTGTTAGTATGGCATATTTCTTGGCTAATTTACATATAGCCTCATGAACATGTGATAAATGGCTCATTTGCATTCATTCCCATGAGCATGTGATAGAATTACTTCTTTGGCTAGCTGGTGCATAGTGTATTTATTCTGTGCTACTTTACTGGTTATGATCTCTAGCATCAGTACGTGATCCGTGGTATACAGGACTATTGACATTTCCACAAAAGGCAGCCTGCTCAGGCCATGAGCATTGTAATAATGCTTTCCTGGACTGTATACTATGTTCTACACACAATCATATCACTAGCACTACTCAGTAATATACTCTGGCTGAAACATCAGTGGAACATTATTCCTTCTATTAGCAAAGGTTCAGTAGTTTGTGATTTGTGTATGTGGTAGAAACATAACCATGCAGATAATTTTGAAATTTCTGGTTTACAGATATTATGGCTAATTCTTTTTATTTAGTTGTGACTACTTATTTTTTTTCAGCAGGTGTTAGTATTCAAGACATAAAACCAAATTGTACCTCCTATACCTCTGTCATTGTAAGGCAAGGCACGGCATCAAAAGTGCATCTCAAACAGCAGAATAATAAACTGTAATTATATACCCTTAACTATACCTAGGGCTTTCTCATGCACAGGCTCATATTTAAGTACCACCTTTCACGTGCTTCATTTTTCCCCAGTTAAAATGCTTTTTCATCCAGCTTTTTTCCTGTATTCTGGGTATAATAGCCTCAACTACTGTCAAAAGCAAGATTCCTTAATGTTCCCTTAAAACTAACTTTAACATCACCAACTTCCAATATTTTACATGTTCTCCTATATATATTTTCAATACAGTTTTGGATAGCTGCAAAAGTGTCTCTCTCAATACTGACAGCATCAATGCCAAAAGTTCTCAAGAATTCTTTCTAGGCTGATTGTACTATAAATGACTTTACTTTCAGTGTATTAAGATCTTGCACAGTACATAAAGAACAAGAATATCTGTATTCAATGTACCTTCCTTTCTCAACACGTGCATTAATGAACTTTAAACACTACACTTCCATTCAGCCCTTTAATGCTTGCAGCCCTAAAATGTTTCTTTTTTTATTTTTCAATTTTATGCTATGTCCAAGATAGCCAAATGTATGACATTTTTCCTGTTTGCAAGTATAGTTGACAGTGATATATTAATTCCCAAAGCACCGATAAACTCCATTAGTTTTGTTACTTATCTTACTTTTAGGTAAATGTTCACTACATTATGTTGTTGCACATAGTTATATGCCACTGAAATCTGTCTTGCTTACAAATGGTGTACATTTTGCTTTCTTCTTCCACTGGTAAAACAATCTTTAAAGATTTGCAAATGTTAAGTTAGCTGCTTACATCAATTTTGATCTATTCTTAATTCAGCCGCATACAGCAATTATAGATTCAGTCAGTTTCCTTGCATGTGAATCAAACCACCAGATTAATTAAATAGATAATATTATTGTTCAACAACCATACCAGATACATGCAGTCCTTCCCTACAGATTTTTCATTACTTGCATTTCTTATTAGATTAAACGTCATAGCTCCAATAATACTAATGATATGCATGGCCTTTGTAATTTTCAATAGAAAAAAAGAGAAAAATACCGCAGTATGTCACATCATTCTTCTGATTTCTGGATTTTTAAAGCACATACAATAAAAGTATATCTTTTCATTTTTTTATTTCCTTCTCATTTAGAGATCATACAAGTTCTTAAAATCTTTGAAAACCTAGTCACACACACACACACACACACACACACACACACACACACACACACACACACACACACACACACACACACAAAAGCTGTTATATATTGGACAGAAACACCTACAGAGTTCAAGAATTTTAATGTCTAATTCATACTCCACAGAAGGAATAACACATACAATTTCAAAAGCAGGGACTGGATCCACCTGGTTTGTACCAGCTGTAAAATGAATACATCACAAACAAACCTTACTCCTTAAAACATATACTCTATTTATTGTTTTGGAACATATGAAATACATATGCAAGCTTTTTATTTTCAGCACACCATCATAATGTTAAAAGTATTACTCAGTATGTATTACTGTTCATCTCCTGAGAGCTCAGATAATTCCAAATAAGGATGTTTTACATGCATTTGTATGCTTTTCTTGTTCTTTGTTATATGAATTCCTTTGATAACATACAATATGCATTAAACTGAGTCGCTTTAAATTATTACGATATATCTTCTCTCCTTTCAGCTCTGTGTGCATTACAGAATATATGTAATTATGCTGTTGTGAAAAATAAACTCTCATAAGACAAACAATGTTCACCCTTTTTCTGTTAGACCATATTCATCTGTTAGCCTAAGCCTGCAGTTCATTGAATACTCAAGGAGCTGGGTCATTTGTTGTAACCAGAAACAGTCAAAAAAGCATACAAATAATGGCATCCAGTATAGCTACAAATTCTACATAGGACGAAGAGAGACGCAGAGAGTGATTTTAGAGCTATACCGACATTGTTTTACATACCTTTTGAACCATGGCAATTGTTGCTTAACAGCACGCAGGTGAAGTTTCCCTCCATCCCTGTTTTAATTATATCCTTTATAAAATTAAAATGTTTGTACACAGTTGACCTTCATCCCCATGACATCAGCATAGGAATACCATGTGGATATGTACATAGAACTTCATGGATACACCATCATGCATACACAGGCACCAGTCCATTAAAATCTATAGACACATCCCAGTGTTATTGCTAGGATGACATCACCAAGGGATACTGCATGGAGTTGGACTAAGGTTTAGTAAAAATATTTAACAGTTTTTTTTTCGTACTAAAAATATAGCTGAAATGTACAAGGAATGACAGAGAGGGAAACATACCTCAGCAATTAAATCACTAAATGCCACAATGCAGGTAGGAAAGTTGGCAAATCACTTTATTACTAGATTAGACGTACCTCTCTCATGTCTTGTCATCACCTAAACATTTGATGCACTACAGTTTCTAATTTTGGCTTTTCTATTTCCTACATATTTTTAAAATCTGTCATTATTTCATCAGGAGGGCAGTTTGATGAAACTATAACCCTTCCTTTGACAACAAAAATCTATTTTCTATTATGCTTCTCCAAAACAGTTTGCCTTATTAGTCCCATGTTAATGCCCATTTACACGTGTGCATCTCTGTCATTAATGACATTTCCAGCAATCTGACAGTTTTAAGCAGAGGATTAAAACTGCAAGCTTTGATGCACAAAGCCCAGCTGCTGGCAAAATAAAAGAAAGGAAGAAGTTGGTTTCAGAACAAGAAGATGGAAAAAAAATGATGTTAGTGCAAAGGCAGTCATGCTGTCTTCATCAGGGTTCTGCTTTCTCAAGAGACCTCATTATCCAGTATCCTTTCAGCTGTTTTAACCCGAGTCCTTTATCAATGATGCCAGAAAATGAAATTGTTGAAGACTGACAGATGGCCATGGACTCAAGTTTTTAAAAATAAACCCAGTAGACCCTTTATTCATTTTTAATGTTATTTATCGGTGTGACACATCTATATATCCATTGTATTACACGCATTTCTGAGTACCCTATGTAGTTTAAAGGTTGTAAGATGTATTTGCACAATTATATTCCTGTGTAGAAATCCATTTTAAGCATTGTATGAATGCTTTGACATAGTGAATAAAAACAATTTTGTCAGACAATTGCCTCCTTTCAACATCATTGTAGCTTGCAATGCATAACAGACAATAAATTATTGTATGTCATGGTATACCTTTAATCTTTTCTTCAATATAATGGAGAAAGACAAGCTGTAAACTAAGGCCACAAGTAGTGAACATATTTAGAACAGCATTAACATAGACTATATAAACTAAAGGTAGAGAGTCTGTGTTTTGGATTTCTAAACGGCATGCAAGAGATGAGATATAATGAAGAAATTCACATACAAAAATCAGTGAAGTAAAGGATCACTGAAGTCAGGCAATGAAGTAACAGTTAGCTGTCTGCCAGCTTAGTAGAGGAGATTAAGGCCATGAACTGCTAACAAGATTCATTCTTTAATCCTCTGTTTAATTTCCTTTGTCACCATTTGTATACAAAGAGACTATGAGTGATCGGCTAATCAGACAGTGCTCCCAGGCCCCTGAAAAAAGCACGTGTGCTTAATGGGCTCACCTGGGTAACAAGGAAATAGAACTTACTAGCTGGCCATGCTATACTCCTCAAGCTGCAAAAACATCATTCAGGAAAAAATAAATAAGCATATAAATATAGAAAGATATAACCATCATCATCACCATCAATCACGTTTTCCCATTTTCTACAAGGGCTGGGGGTGTCATGTCAACTGTCACCACCTCTCTCTATTCAATACTACTCTCATACCTTCTTTGACACTCGTGCTTGGCTGTCACAGGTCTTCTCTCACACAATCCATCCACCTCTTTTCTGGATGTCCTCATTTCCTCTTACCTTCTCCCTATCTGTCCCAAATCATCTTCACTAGATCTGCTATTCTGTACATGTGCCCTTACCACCATAATCTGTTCTCTGACTTTTTTTGAAATTGGAGCTACTCTGGCTTCTGCTCTTATGTCCTCATTTCTTCATCTGTCTCACAGTGTGTATCCTAACACTTGTCTGAGGCACTTCATATCCATCATCTCTAGCTTCCTCTTTTACTGTCCAGGTTTCTGTACCATCCAGTTGTACTGCTCATACCACTGTTTTGTGCACCTTAATTTTCAGCTTCTTTGGCATTCATCTGTCATTCACTACCCTTCACAGTTGGCTGCAGCCCATCTGATTCTAGCTTTGACCTCCTCATTCAGACTTCTCTTCTCCTCAACCACTCTTCTCAGATACTTGACGTTGTTAACTTGTTTCACTACTTTCCCTTTTATCTCAACTGCTTCTGATTTCTCCCATTTGCTGCCTTTGCAACTATCTTATTTTTACTCTCTTTCAACCCATGTGCTTTCAGTTTTGCATTCCATTCCCCTATCTTTTGCTGAAGTTCTTGTTTAGACTGCCTGTAATGCCACATCTTCTGCATACACCAACTCTGCTGATCTGTCCCCTCAAACCTATTTGTTAATGCTGTCTATTATAAGTATGTGCAGCACTGGGCTCAGAGCTGAGCCCTAATACCCACCCACTTCCACTGGGAACCCCTCTGTGAGACTGAGAACTGTTCCTACTTGAGTCATTGGGTCCTTGCACATAACCTGTACTAATTCTATCAATGTTTCTGGGACTTCAAACCACAGCAGAACTGCCAAATTCAGCTTTCTTGGGACCTTGTCTTATGCTTTCTCAAAGTCTAGGAATGCCCATTTGGACTCTTTCCTCATTTCTAGCTTCTTCTCAAGTCTAGTATGTTAATAGCAGGTAGGCTCTTGAACTGTGTGTTGCTTACTGTTGTGCAAATTTAATAACCAGTCCAGCTGCCACAGTCACTGACAGTTTTAAAACGGACAGGCTGAAGCAGTTCTTGAGACAACCTAAGTACTATATGCATTGATTGTCCCAGCTAAAACATTGCCAGTTCTCCCACAGAAGGTTCTTTCACAGAATTGAACTTGCTCACTGAGTGTTACCTTGTATATACTGTTGACTAAGTATGTAATACTGATTTCTACCACTCCCAGCATTTTATGGTAACCAGTTTGCAAACCAGCCAATCTACTTGTAGCATTACAACTAGTTATCGTATATTGTAGTCTAAACATTACTGGCCATGTGGTTTCTTTTTACACCAAATATATTCCAGCGGTGGAGATGCTACCCAATTCCCTAAGTGATCACTTTCCAACTTTTGTTGTTTGGAATCATGGTAAATGATGTCTTCATCACTATCATCTGTATTCCAAGTGTTTAAAGGAGGTAGATTTTCATCTCTACATGAAATTATTCAAGCAACTCATTTGTCTGTTCACAGCTGTTTACTTTCTTTAGATATTGTTCTAGAATATTTTAACCACATTGTAGTGCGTGGAGGGTGGTGATTACACTCTGATATTCAGAAAAAGACAAACCAATTAAGTGCCAGAGTGGGGGGGGGGGGGCTGACCATAACAAATGTTAAAAAAAATGCTTATTGTATTTCAAATCCACCTTGATATGACACGCTTTAAGTATAAGCTACATTGCAGGGAAAACCATATTTACCAGACCACAACAGATGAATTTATTCTTGGTCTTAATGAATAAAAAAACATACTGGTAAAATAATGTTACTCAACTCAATTATTTCATTAAACACGTGTACCCTGTAGAATACTAAATGCTGTGACCTTTAGACCTAGATTACAATCTTTTCGTTTATATTTTTATAAGACAATCTTCATGAGCAGAAATACCTTTTTACAGGTGTGAGTTTCTTTCTTGGTGATGCTCTGTATGTAGGTGAAGGCTATCAGACTAAGGACTTTAGGATGAATCTAGAAAGCAGCTCATAGTCAAAGTACCATGATATAATGCCAGACAAATGATAATAGTAATGGGATAGATGTAAGTATGAACATTACCAATGACTGAAAATGACATGAGCGAGAAAGAAAGAAAGAGAGAGAGCGTATGTTGCTCCTGTGGGAATTAGGCACATCTGTCCTTGCCAACCATACTGAGAGACTCAAGGCCTACATAGGATGCCAGATTAAACATAATGGCCTGCATTTAACATATATAACCCATGAAATCTAAATATATAGATATAAATATGCACATGTGGGATAACACATACGTGCTTCTTATATCAGATGAGTAGGAAGAAGGCCTTTGGTAGGTGGTAACTGTTGGGATTTCCTCTATTAATATTCATAGTTTGGCACAATTCAGAAAACACTCCATTGTCACACCCTATATAAAACATGTAAAATATGGAATAAAACTAAATAGCAGCTTATGTGTTGTAAGAAAAAATACTTTATCCATTAAGTTAAAGGTAAGTATATTTCTCTATTTTACTGCAATGTTTCTAAGCTATTCAGTCTGGAAAAAGTACCTTAGCCAAACCCAATGCCCACTGCTTCTTTTTGTGAAATAATGCATTCACTAACTACTGCCACAGAGTTAGTCATGTTCTTGTTTCACCAGCTGCCACTTCATTGACATATACTAGTCCATTTTTGTAATCTACCAGCATTTGACTTTATTCTGTCTTTGCATCTCATAGGAGGAAATTAATTAATAAGTTATAATCATAATCTACAACTACAGACAACCACCCTCCAAATTTCCTCAAAAGTGCTGCTGATAATGTGCCCTATATTCATTCTCATAAACCCCAGTGCCTTACTGCCCTATATTTATTCCCCATTGCCCAAGTTTGTTATTGAATACTGATCCAGTAGTAGTACTGGCCTGTCCAGCCTCTGAGTTTGTTTTCTAATACATTGTACACCGAACATTCTTCCATGAAGCTAATGTAATGCAATGTAGTGTATACTGTCTGCCACCACATCTTACTAACTTGACTTGGGCACTTGGAAAGAAAAACAAAATTCCTGGTGAATGGTTTACAAACTATCTCACTGATCACAGTCAGTCTCTTAGCTGGAATTATACTTTATCCTCTCCCTAAACTATGTAGATAGACGTTTCATAGGAATCAGTTTGTGGACCTCTCCTTTCCTATATGCTCAGTAATTGCATGTCAAATCATTATTCTCCGTCTTGTATAATCCAACATGTAAAGGACTCAATTCTACTTTTTCTGCTAAACAGAGGATACTTTGCACCTTCCAAATTCCTTTAACCCACTGCAGAACTTGTTATCCAAGTTTGGTCTACTATTAAACGCTATTAAAACAAGAGCAGTATTAGTCACTGTCAACAGTTCATTCAATAATTTATCCACCAGCTTCATTATAACATTTAACAATGATTTCTTTCTTTATACTTTTGACTAGGTAAGTGGAGTGATCTAATGACTCTTTTCAGTCATGGCCAAGGTTCAAGGAGCAATACAACAATACAATTAATAAAGGAGGGTATACAATAACTTGCCATATATAAAGGATAGATCAAAAGAGTATGAAACAATTACAAAAGGTACATTCCACTATTGCGAAGGAAGGAGTAGCATAATTGAAGAATAACAGTCAACACTGTCAATAGCATAATAAGACATTCACTAACAACATTCAGTAATGCTGACATAGTGGCAACGTATACATTTATAATATACAAGGTTTTCTTGACTGCTGTGTGGATATGTTAGACAGATGCTAAAAGTAAACAAATATTTCATGGAGAGTTACCTACTTTCTGTGAAACAATTGCATTTATTTTGATTGACCGAGTAGGTAAATAGAGATTTTTTTAAATTCTTCCAGGTTTTTCTTGGTAAATGTTCCCAGTGGCAGGTACTGTTCAAGAGAAAGCTTTTTCACCTATCATGGTACTGAATTGGGGCCTATTGAGTTTGATGCTATTGTCTTTGAAGTCCTTTAGTGGATATGGTGGCTCCCTGAAGTGTAGTTTGTACTTAGAGGCAGGAAGTATACTAGATCTACCTTTTTGAAAATAAAGCAACTGGGCAGGAAAGATACCCTATTATTAACTAGTAGCCAGAAGGGTCCCTTAATGATGTCACAGTGGTAGGTTTGGGAATTTGCTTGTAAGTCATATTTGAAACCCTCATTTTCTGCAACTTGGATCCTTTAGGTGTTCTTAGAAGAGTGTAGAGTCAGTAAGGGTAAGCAGTACTCAAGCCAAGGAAGAAGGACATTTTTAGCTATAGCCTCTCTAGCTACAAGTAAAGAAGTAACTGAACTTAAGTTTTAGGAGTCATAGTAGACAACCGTCTAATTATTTTCAGTATATTAACAAAATAGTTTTGAAAACCAACCACTTCAGTTGTTATACAGAAGCAAGCCCTCTGTGACTGATTATGCATGTTTTCTACCTGTATGTTCCTACTTATTTCCCAGCATTCTCAATGTCTGCACCATCTACACCAGCTTGAAACTAATACATCTACCCCAAAATTGGCACAAGCTTATAAAAGAGTAGTTATATTTGCAGCAGACCTACCTAGCAGGTCTCTCCAGTTGTCTTGCACTTAGATATGCCTTGAAATTTGTACTTAACCATTATATCACTGCCAGTCGGCTCACATTAATTCCTTTCTCTCAGTTGGTGCCTAGATATTCACTCCCTCAAACTAATGCATCTCTGTTACGACTAATACCCTAAACCAATCACTAAGATACAAGAAACATTTTTGAGACAGTGAATTCTACTACTTTCTATAATCTTTGGCATCATTTACTGCTCTCTGTCAGACAAATTCCTAAAATGGCAATCATCAAAAAATCCCTAGTCACTGGGGAATCCTGGTTAAGATGGAGGCCTTCTAATATGTTTCTTAAATGTCCTACCTTGCCCCCACTAATACTTTTTAAAATGTAACAGTCATTGAGTTGTTTTGTAGTTAAATATATTTTTTTCTATTAGTTTTTATTAATATCTTCTTTTAGTTTAGAGCACATGTCCACTAAGAAATATGGCAAATGTGGTAAACGTTTTCAAAACCTCAGATCTTAGTGTAACATGCAGGTACCGTTAACTTTAGTTTAGACTACTCACACCACCAGGTATGAAAGGCTTAGTTAATACACTCTGAAAACACTTTCCAGTTGTCTTCTTATGATTCAAAACAGGATCTAATCATGGCTGAACTGCAGAAGGTGAGCTAATTTCTAATCCATTATATGAAGTGATCCAACTCAAGGCTTTCATAAGACTCATAGCTTTCACTAAAAGTGAAGGGACTGGACTGCTCTCAGTTGGCAGCAGGGTCATAGAACCCCATAGATGATATTAAGATCAAGCATACTTATCAGATGTTTCTCCCGCAGTCTTATAGGAGCAGGATGCCTCATCCTATCATAGTAATATTTAGAACTATCCACTTAAAAGACAGGATTTTGTCTGCTTTGTGGTCTCCAGGCAAAGATCTATTGTATCAGGATATGAGGATCTCTGGTCACGATGAGTACTCCACTGAAACCCAGAGACAGAAAGCTGCAATCTGTCCTGCAATTAAACTCTGCAAGCCCAATAAATGCAAGTGTAGACTTCTCTATCCCACCACTTTAAAGGTTACTTTGCCTAGTGGTCACACTGAATTGTATTCTGCGGAAGAGGTGGAATTAAATAGAGGATCAGCAGCCGAAATGCACAGCTCATGAGGGAGGTGGAGTCTTGGACCACTTTAAGTGATCAGTGAGGGAACAAGAGACCTTCCCATTGTTCAAAAGAAGAATGCTACAGAGGAAACAAAAGCAACAGTCCCCTCTTCCTAATAATGGATGATCTTGTTGGCACATTGGGATCATGGGGAAATTGTTTTTATTTGTGCTCATAGTCTTGCCTGGAGCTTTATATGTACTTTGTCGTAGGAAAACTATGTTTTTTGCATTTTTACATATTCAACATTATCATTTCGGTATGATGTTAAACTTAACTGTGCTTGAAGAATAGTATACTTTTTGACTTCTCTTCTCTTGATTGTGGGGCATAGAGCTGTGTTAGCCCTTGACCCTTCAGGAGGATAGTATGGCATGCTGTATGGATTGGTAGATTATGTACATTTTCAAGAAAATTGGATAGTTTGGACATGCTTTTTTTAGTCCTGGACTCTGTACATTTTTCAGGAAAGTGGATATTTTTGCCCTACTTTTGATATCCTGGACCCTATCTTTTGACTGTACACTTCTCAGGAAAAGTTTATATTTTTCCCTGCTTTTCTTAGTCCTAGACCTTATCTTTTAACTATTTTTTGTTTTTACTTTGTTTAAAGACCAACTTGTCTTACTTCATGTCAGGATGTGAGGCCATATATTTTGTTCTGAGCTCGGACATAATTACTAACAGTAATGTTATTGATTAGACAGTGCTCTTTGTTATACAGATTGTTTGCCAGACGTGTATTTACCTTATTCTTTTTCTGCTGTGGCCAGTGGGGGGGGGGTATATGGAGCCACAGTAAATGAACATTTGGAGTGGAGTGCTTTTCATCAGCTCCTCCTTATAGCAACCATTTTGTTGTGTATCTTATCCCTATCTCCACTCTTAGAAGACACATGGAACCTCCTCCTTGGAAGCTACCTTTCTGCAATTGTACATAAGTCAATGCTATATGTTCCCAGTCATGATTTTGTGTCACAGTTTTACTTAGTGTTAACCTTCTTATTTGATGCAGACTTCATTTTTTGACATTTAACCCTGTTGTATGTTTCTTCTATAGGTCATTGGTGTTGATGATCTGGGTTAGTGCACATGAGTTGCTCTGTTGGTTAAATTTTCTTTTACATGTGGAATGAGTAGCTTCAGCCTTTTGTCATGGAATGTTAATGAGCTCAATAACCTGGTCAAACTAGCTAGGATCTTAAATTATTAAATCATTTAATCCAAACTCTGTTCTGTAACAATTCACACATCTCCCACAGCAGTAATGCCTCAAGTTGGGAGGAGTAGACTATATCTCAACTGTCCAGATTTTCACAAAATATCCAGATTGTTTGCCTCATATTTTTGGTCTGTTCCTAATAAAATGTGTGGTTTTCTGGCAAATCACTAGGATGATCTGAGGATTGAAGTCACTAAATAATGACAAGCGTTTGAGTTTCAGACTTCATATCCTTTTAGAAAATGCATGCCAGTACACATCCTGTTAATCTAGCACCTTTCTATATTTATAGGAACAATAGTTAAAATCTGTCTCTATTTTTTGGGACTTTGTCCCTCAATTATTTTAGGCTTTTTCCAGATTTTTTGTGCCAAGAGATTGAGGTATGGATTACACTATGATTTACCCACTGACTGTTTTTGACCACTCATCTCTCTTTGTAACTTAGTACAGGGAGCCTAATATAGGCTATGATGAATGAATATATTTGTATGTAAGGAGGATTTCTTTAGGGGAAAGTTATTAGAACTATTCTTTTAATAGGTAAATGGCAAACTCTGGACATTTTTACTTGGAGGTGAAAAGCCTTTAAGAATAGTTAACTTTCTTAGGCCTTATGAATCTTTGGCTAGAGAGCTGGCCAGACCTACATTCAGGCAGATCTGATCTTTTTCAGGCTCAGTAGAAGGTACTTCAGCATGGGCCATGAGTGATGGAAAACCTTCAAGATACCAGTGCTAAGCTCAATAACTACTTGGATTATAAAATCAATTTTTTTAAACAATCCCTCCAATTAAAACACTTCATGTACTCCACAGCTAACCTATTTTTTAGCCTTGTTTTCAGGCTGTAGTCAGTAGAAAGACTAATCCTTAAAATTAAAAGATACAGAGACTGAAACCTCTGTAGCTTCACAAGAAGGAATCAGCTTCACAAGAAGGAATCTGTTCAATGCTGTATATTTTTTACAGTAATCCATATAAGGAGATACCATAATCAGGGAACACTCAGCAATCAATAAATAATATTTCTGCCATTAATATTCATTGCTTGACAAAAAGCCAGTAATTTTCCTTGCTATTACCAACTGCAGAAGAGGTCAAACTGACTCTGTCCTCCTCAGCCAAAGGCAAAACTCACAGTTTGGATGGCATACTTGTTAAGGTATACTTGCAGGGTTACAACAGGGTTATTACTAATTTTGTCAAGCTGGCTAACTTTATATTCAAATCAGGCATTATTACAGGCATATGGAAACAGGCAACTGTTTTTCCTGATAGTAAAACTGGGGAAGGGCCCAAAATTATATGGTTCGTATAGACCAATTTCCACATTACATCATGATTATAGGTTGATTACCTTTAATTATGACTAAAAAGATTGGAAAGCTACTCTCAGTACTAACCAATAAAGATCAAACAGGCTTTATTAAAAGATGTACTGCTCTTGATAATTTACTAAAGACCTCCCTTCTGATTAAACATGCCCATAAAAACAAATGGACTGTTCTTTTAGTTAGTTTTGATTCAGAGAACGCCTCCAACAGACTAAATTGGAATTTTTTTCTCACATATTTTATAAATTGCAATCTTCTTTTCAAGGTGCTGGAGTCATTCAGGTTTCCTGCTGGATTCATAGACCTCACATCTTCTCTACACAGTGGCTTTGTTATTAAATTGAAAGTAGGACCTTGACTATCTAGTATTAAATTGGAAATGGGGACTAGATGTGGATGTCTTGTCTTACCCCTACTGTTACCTGGAAACACTTGTTATGGAGTCTACTTGATTCTGGTTATAAAATAAATGGTTATCCAGCCTGTTTGTCTCTGTATGCAGACAGTTTCCTGGTATATCTGACTAAACCTGAAAAAGATATAGGGTGTACTTTGCTTAAAGAGAAATGGTTAGGATTAACTATGAACCTTCCCATGCGTGGGGAATTTGATACCATTTCTTGGAACAACTCAATTATATTTCTTACTTATGGATTAGGTTAATTAATCCCTTCACTGATTCTGAATATTTTACTTATGGTGATATCACTTGCAAGATTAAATATGTTTTCCATAACTGGAAGACCCACTGCTTAGATTTGCAACAGAGGATCCAAGGAAATTTATGGTTTATTTTATCTCTCATATTATATGCCTCTCAGAGAATCCGCGGTGGTGATGCTGCGGTAGAGTTGTCGCCTCACAGTAAGATGCTGTCCGGTTCGATTCTCAGCTAGACCGTCTTCTGCATGGAGACATGCGTGAATGGGTGTACCTTCGTTGAAGGTTGTGCATCAGGGCTGGCAACTCGGCACGTAAAAATCAACTGCCAATCATTAGCGGACGGGAGTTCTGCTGTGGTGACCCCTAACCAGGAAAAGCCAAAAGACACATTCATATTATATGCCTCTTAGGATCTACAAATTGCAGCTCTAAAACAATTATTTCTGAAAGCTAGAAGGCCACCTACCTCATTTATCTGCAAAGTACAACCACCCCGGATAGCTTGGGATACCCTCCATGACTGTTTCTCCTCCTACCCTTCTCCTCCCTCTTGCTTACCCCACCTACACTTTCTTTTGCCTACTCTTTGACTGCTCATAGACTTTCTGCTACCATCTGACTAGTGAAACTTACCTCTAAAACTCATCTGTGTTCTGCTTAAGTCAGAGATACATTAACTACCCTTATTCCCAGAGAGGTTTACTGGAATATGTATTTCTCCTTCAAATACACTGATTGTATTGCTTAATTCATTTATATAAGTTTGTATATAATTTCTGATGTGTAAATAACGTACATTCTTATTTGGTTATGCTTTTAACATTGATTTTGCTATTGTATTTGATTGTAATACCTGTGTGGAGCTTTTCGACCCTGGGATTCCACTGAAAGAGGGCCTTGGCTCAGTTAGACTAACCAGTCAACAAATGTCAAATAAATAAATAAATAATACTTACCCAAAGGTGTAGTTAGCTAGTTCGGTGCCTGGTTCCATACATGACTGGGTAAGTCCTCAAAGAAAAAAGAAAATAAATAGTTTCCTTCCCCAGTCTGGCAGTCCTTATCTAATAAATGAGCCAGTTCTGTTTTTCCCTACATACAGTCTTCAAGGGGAAAAAAAAAGCCGTATTCACAACCTGGTGCTCCTCCTTAAAGAGTAAGCAAGGTCCGTTCTTAAAGATCTATGCTTAACTCTGAGAAGCACAAAAAATCTTTCTGTTCTTTTATTTAAACTGTAGCAAACTGCATTCTACATTTGTAACAAACAGCTGCTACAGTTTATGCCACACCTGGAGCACTAATGCACTAGTTTTGACCACAAATGCAAAATTGGCTTTCACTTCTAAAAGCTAGTAATGCACTTAAAATCAGATGGCATATACTGATCACATCCGTAACAGTTTGCACCCAGGGCAGCTACCTCATTCACACACCATAGCCACACTTCTGTTGTTGCCCTTCTTGCTACAGCTAGAGGGCTGCAGCTCCCAGGTCTTGAACTATATTATTTTTGGATTTTTTTTTAGACTAATTTTGAAAGTCTATTGTAAGTATACATTTATATATATATATATATATATATATATGTGTGTGTGTGTGTGTGTGTGTGTGTGTGCGTGTGTGCATGTTTGTGTGTGCGTGTTTTATACATCTATATTTATTTATTTATGTATTTTTTATATATATTTTTATATGCATATATATTCTTAAAAGAATTCCTTTATTCTAAGTATGTTGTGGATCATTTACTGTAAGTCTTTTGAAATGATATACCTTTTACAATAATTGTGTTGAAGCTGTGTCATGTGATATTAATTAACTAACTGTGATATGTATACAAGGATTGATGGTTTTAAGTATTTGTTACACACTGAAGAAGGACATAGTCCAAAAGCTTTGTGAGTTACTAAACTTTGTTTTATCGCATTTTTCAGTTGGCTGAGTGTTTCCTTCACTGAATTTTTTTGTTGACATTATTGTTGTTTGTTATACAGTGAATGTTAACCATCAAGTTGGTTCCTTGTTTTTAGTTGTATATCATAAAGCAGACAGACATAAAATCTTATACAGCTTACTATTTGAGGATTAGTTGCCTATATGGAAGTCTGTTCAACTAGAAAAAATGTAGGGAATAGTTGATTTTTATGAAATGTTGCTTAAGGGGAGATACAGAATTCTTCATAGCAATCACTCTACAATCACTCTATCTGTGATAAGATAATATCTCTGGTTGGCTGGTGCTTTAAGGTAATGGATACTATGATGTGGTTGAAGGAGATGGCTCCATTATTGTCTCCATGAATTGGAGATTAGAGTCAGGTATTACATCCTGCTTTCTTTGCGACTACTCCCAACTGATATATTGGGAATATATCCTTAAGGGAAATACTACTCTCGCTTTGCTAGATTTCCAAAGTTTTTTTTTGTTACATGAAGATGGCAATACCAGGAAGAAAGGATTAGTCTTTGTGGGTCCAGTGATGGGTGCATACGAAGGCAGGTCAGGCTACTTTGAAAGAAGTCATGTCTACGATATACAAACTGCACATAAGGAAGAGGTCCCATCTATCTAATAAATGAAGAGCTATTTGGAAAGCAAAGCTGAACATGACTATCTCTGAGGACACTTGGGCTAAAAAGGTATGCCGCAAAGTCACATGAGTATAGATTTTTTGGATGATGGTCTCTTTTCAAGTGGTTTTATACACCTGATGTGTTATACCTGATTCATAAGAATGAAAAAACAACTGCTAACGCCACGCTGTGTAAGCTTGAGAAGCCAGGAAGAATTCTGAAATAACTCGTGCAAGCAGCGTCTGGTAAAGATCCACACATTTAATAAAGTGTCATACAATACACCACATGAAAACTAGATGTAAAACATAAAAACTGTAAAAACTGGTTGAGCGCTTTCACCCGCTTTACAGGCTTCATCAGAACTAAAAGCCATATTGAATTCCTGACCATATTTAAAAAATCTTTGGCGCCAAAAATTTTAAAGCTATACATGCTTAATTAATACTTTGTAATTAACATACTCTAACCTTGCTTACACTAATATAAGCTGCAAAAGTATTCTAAATCAAGTTGGAAAATATAAAAAATGTTAATGAATAAGCATACAATAAATATAATAAGTGTAAATAATATTGCAACATTGTTAAAGAAAATTAATAAATGTCATTAAATATTATTAAATGCAATAAAATATATATTTTAACACAAAAAGTATATTTATCCACAGTAAATACAATGAATTAAACATTTTAAATTTAAAAATTAATGACTCAATTTATGTAATAGTGGTTTGATAGTCATACTTTCATTCAAACCTGGGGCGGAGGCAGCATCAGTATATATTTGCCACCACATTTCTCTATATGATAGATGGCCCTTCTGATCACCCCCCCCCCTAGGGTCAGCTTTAACTGTGTCAATTATAGCAAACGTAAATCTGTGATCAGCCCCTTGTTGTTTAATATGTCTGTAAAGAGCGTTTTTTTCATCGCTCTTTTTGATGGAATAAAAATGACCATAAATTCGTTTGTTCAGCTGTCTCTCGGTCTTTCCAATGTAGAACGCTGAACAAGCTGTACATAGGGCGATATAAATAACAAATTTTGTTTTGCAATTTCCTGATTTAAATCTAATAAAAGGTCGAGTCACATTGTTCAACCTAATACCTTGACTGTTGTTAATAGCAAAACACCAGTTACAGCTGCCACATTTTTGTGTGTTCTTAAATGTAATACATTTTTGTATGGGGGAATTTTCCAACAACCTCTTGATATTAGAGTCCACTTTATTCACAAAACAAGGTTTGCACCCCAATATATTCGCTATTTGTGTGTCTGCTAATATAATGTTCCAATTACTATTTAAAATTTCTTTAACTTTATAAGAAAATGGTCCGTATTCTAAAATGCAAGATCTACAAAAATCAATAGAAGAGGATTTAGTAATAATAGCATTACTATTTTTAGTAAAATGTAAATTATTAGATTCCAAACCTAGTAATGGTATGTATCTAGTACCCCATCCTCTAATCACTTGACTACTTATATTATACATCATGTAGGTATCATAGCCCCTATCCCTAAATAGTAAAGTAATGTACGCTACCTCAGCTATCATATCAGAATAGACAGAGGTCATTCTTACAGCTCTGATTAATTGTCCATTATAAATGTTTCTCAAAAGAGACTTAGGGTGGTTGCTGGAATATTCTAAATAACTATTAGAAAATGTAGTCTTCCTGTAGATTTTGGAAGAAAAATGGGAATTTTCTATAAATACATATGTGTCTAAATACGCAAGTCCTTCTTGACTTTGTGCATAAGTAAATTTCAAGAAGCTACTACTAGAATTCAGATAATCAATAAATTTCATAAGAATCTCAACATTAGCATCCCATAATATATAAATGTCATCTAGGTAACGTATGTAATATTTTATATATCTATAAAAATCACTTGGGAATATAACAGATTCTTCCCAATCTAACATTACCATATTAGCGAAAATAGGGGCACATGCAGCATCCATTGCTACCCCTTTGGTTTGTTTAAATATTTCACCTTCATAATAAATATAGTTGTGGTCTAACACTATACTCATCATTTTAGTGACTAGACAAATCTTGTCCCAATCAAGGTCAGCATATTGTAAATACTTCGATTGAATGCTTCTAGCCCCTCGCTTTTCGGTATACACGAAAAAAGGTCTATGACATCTATAGTTACAAATAAAATGTCGTTCTTGTAAATATGGGTGGGAAAGTGGGATAAAAAATACCATGAGTCTTTAGCTAAATGAGAAATTTTGTCACAGACATGCTTTAACATATTGTCAATAGCTACTCCCAGTGGGAATGTTTTAGATCGGCTACCAGAGACAATTGGTCTGAAAGGAGGGTCATTCAAATTATTGTGGATTTTAGGAATTCCAACTAATGTAGCAGCTATAGGATGATCAACCTTAAGAAAATTGTAGGTGTCCAGGGTTATACGTCTATCAATAACAAATTCTTCAATGTGAGAATTTATTCTTCTGTAGGCTAAATTAACTTCATTTACTGAAACAATTTCATAATTGCCAGTAGAATGCAAAATATCAAAAATCCTTGAGGCATATGTTAACTGGTCAAAAATAACTATACCCCCACCTTTGTCCGGTTTCATAACCCGGATAGCTCTATTGTTTCTAATATTTGTTAAGGTATCTTGTTCTTCTTTTGATAAATTATGTTTATATTTGTTGAACTTTAGCTTGTTATTTAGCTGATAAATCTGCTTAACTACCGATTTCTCAAATACCCCTATAGTGGGATGACATATTGGCATGTATGTACTTTTCTTTTTTAAAACCGTACATTCATTGGTGCAGTTTAACTCTTTGTTTGCTGTGTTATTAAACATAACAGCCAAGTTCAATTTCCTAATATACAGTTTGATTTGGCAAATATTGTCTACAACATTAAAATTTGAGGTTGGGATATATTTCAAACCCTTCGAAAATAAATTAAAATATGAAACATCCAATTTTAAATCTGTGTAATTGAATATGTTGAAATTCTTGTAACTGTTGGTGACGCCAGCAGTACTAATACCTACATTCTCATTTATAATGTGTTGTTCTTTTACATGTTCATGTGTCTTCGCCCCTATATGCAAAGCATTATTATTAGTTCTCCCTACTTGTTCTTTTATATTCTCATTACAAAAAGTTGTTGTGTTTAATATTGGGGTTTCTTCCAGTTCCCGCCCCACTTCCAATACCTTGTCTTGTCGTGATTTCTACTGTTGAAAAAATGTGAAATCTTACGATCCTGGTTATAATTTTGGTTGGGTACATATCTGTTCCGGTTTTTATCATTACTGTTTTCAAAACCATTACAATTGTCTCTCCAACCATACACTATCCCTCTATCATATTGTTGAATGTCTCTTGTTAACTTAGAATTCTTCCTATCAAATGCCTTTTTAGTATTAGATTCTGACATATTAAATTGTTTAATGTATAACCTCTCCCATTGTGCAAACAACAAATCATTTAAAATACTTTCATTTAATTTTTCTGCTTCTTGCATACATTTAACCAATTTTTCATCATTAAATTTAATTAACATTCTCATATATTCTGTACCACATTTATCAAAAAAAATATTAAATTCCTTTTTGATATTGTCATTCACATCGATACCCATAGGGAATTTAAAAAACCTCAGGCCCTTGGGTATAATGTTTATGTTTATAAATTTAGTAAGATAAGCATTCTCTAACGTTAAAGTGTTAAATAAGTTCAATTTTTTACCAACCATATAAATCAACTCTTTTAATGAACCATTAGGTACAACATTGTCCATAAAATTCTCATAACATTGATCACTATCAAACCCACAATTTTTATCTAAAAATGTTTTAAATTTGTTAATATTGTTCTCATTTAAGTCATTTTTTAGGTCAAAATTTTTTTGATTTTATTCAGTACCTTTGTCAGTAAGTTCTTTGCCTACTTGTGCGTAGGTTTTGTAAGGTAACTTCCTCTTAGGTATAGCACCTGTCCGCTTAGCGTCTTCTTTGGTGTCGACAAAAGAAAAATCAAATGTATAATCAAGTAGACCCATTCTACTACTGTTCCTTAATTCGTTTGGTACACCATCCATAGGTAAATCAATACAATTCATAGTAGTGTGGCAAGTACCTTGACCATTCGGTATATTAGGAGAATTAAGTGAATTGTCAGGAATGTCATCATAATGTAACGGCGACCGGTTTGGTGCTGTAGATTCCTTATCGTCTCCTTGACCTAATACCGATCTGTTTAATCCACCAAAAGTTTTGAGATTGTCAACAATGTTTTTACCAGGATCTTTTGAAACCGGCTGCACACCATAAAGTTAGAAAGAAGTGTGGTAAGCTTACTCACTCTTTTTTAAGTTCCAAAACATCCGATTGCAATTGCTGTATGGAGTGCATTTCTGAATTAGACTGTGAGGAACATCCGACTTCTCGATCAGCTTCCATAGCCTTAACGAACAAAATAACCACAAAAGGCGTTGGCTAAACCAAAGAACCTCAGATGAAAAAACAACTGCTAACGCCACGCTGTGTAAGCTTGAGAAGCCAGGAAGAATTCTGAAATAACTCGTGCAAGCAGCGTCTGGTAAAGATCCACAAATTTAATAAAGTGTCATACAATACACCACACGAAAACTAGATGTAAAACATAAAAACTATAAAAACTGGTTGAGCACTTTCACCTGTGAGTAATACAGGCTTCATCAGAACTAAAAACCATATTGAATTCCTGACCATATTTAAAAAATCTTTGGCGCCAAAAATTTTAAAGCTGTACATGCTTAATTGATACTTTGTGATTAACATACTCTAACCTTGCTTACACTAATATAAGCTGCAAAAGTATTCTAAATCAAGTTGGAAAATATTAAAAATGTTAATGAATAAGCATACAATAAATATAATAAGTGTAAATAATATTGCAACATTGTTAAAGAAAATTAATAAATGTCATTAAATATTATTAAATGCAATAAAATATATATTTTAACACAAAACATATATTTATCCACAGTAAATACAATGAATTAAAATTTTTAAATTTAAAAATTAATGACTCAATTTATGTAATAGTGGTTTGATAGTCATACTTTCATTCAAACCTGGGGCGGAGGCAGCATCAGTATATATTTGCCACCACATTTCTCTATATGATAGATGGCCCTTCTGATCACCCTCCCTAGGGTCAGCTTTAACTGTGTCAATTATAGCAAACGTAAATCTGTGATCAGCCCCTTGTTGTTTAATATGTTTGTAAAGAGCGTTTTTTTCATCGCTCTTTTTGATGGAATAAAAATTACCATAAATTCGTTTGTTCAACTGTCTCTCAGTCTTTCCAATGTAGAACGCTGAACAAGCTGTACATAGGGCGATATAAATAACAAATTTTGTTTTGCAATTTCCTGATTTAAATCTAATAAAAGGTCGAGTCACATTGTTCAACCTAATACCTTGACTGTTGTTAATAGCAAAACACCAGTTACAGCTGCCACATTTTTGTGTGTTCTTAAATGTAATACATTTTTGTATGGGGGAATTTTCCAACAACCTCTTGATATTAGGGCCCACTTTGTTCACAAAACAAGGTCGGCGCCCCAATATATTCGCTATTTGTGTGTCTGCTAATATAATGTTCCAATTACTATTTAAAATTTCTTTAACTTTATAAGAAAATGGTCCGTATTCTAAAATGCAAGATCTACAAAAATCAATAGAAGAGGATTTAGTAATAATAGCATTACTATTTTTAGTAAAATGTAAATTATTAGATTCCAAACCTAGTAATGGTATGTATCTAGTACCCCATCCTTTAATCACTTGACTACTTATATTACGCATCATGTTAGTATCATAGCCCCTATCCCTAAATAATGAAGTAATATACGCTACCTCAGCTATCATATCAGAATAGTCAGAGGTCATTCTTACAGCTCTGATTAATTGTCCATTATAAATGTTTCTCAAAAAAGACTTAGGGTGGTTGCTGGAATATTCTAAATAACTATTAGAAAATGTAGTCTTCCTGTAGATTTTGGAAGAAAAATGGGAATTTTCTATAAATACATATGTGTCTAAATCATAAGTCCTTCTTGACTTTGTGCATAAGTAAATTTCAAGAAACTACTACTAGAATTCAGATAATCAATAAATTTCATAAGAATCTCAACATTAGCATCCCATAATATATAAATGTCATCTAGGTAATGTATGTAATATTTTATATATCTATAAAAATCACTTGGGAAGATAACAGATTCTTCCCAGTCTAACATTACCATATTAGCGAAAATAGGGGCACATGCAGCACCCATTGCTACCCCTTTGGTTTGTTTAAATATTTCACCTTCGTAATAAATATAGTTGTGGTCTAACACTATATTCACCATTTCAGTGACTAGACAAATCTTGTCCCAATCAAGGTCAGCATATTTGTAAATACTTCGATGGAATGCTTCTAGCCCCTCACTTTTCGGTATACACGAAAAAAGTTCTATGACATCTATAGTTACAAATAAAATGTCGTTCTTGTAAATATGGGTGGGAAAGTGGGATAAAAAATACCATGAGTCTTTAGCTAAATGAGAAATTTTGTCACAGACATGCTTTAAGATATTGTCGATAGCTACTCCCAGTGGGAATGTTTTAGATCGGCTACCAGAGACAATTGGTCTGAAAGGAGGGTCATTCAAATTATTGTGGATTTTAGGAATTCCAACTAATGTAGCAGCTATAGGATGATCAACCTTAAGAAAATTGTAGGTGTCCAGGGTTATACGTCTATCAATAACAAATTCTTCAATGTGAGAATTTATTCTTCTGTAGGCCAAATTAACTTCATTTATTGAAACAATTTCATAATTGCCAGTAGAATGCAAAATATCAAAAATCCTTGAGGCATATGTTAACTGGTCAAAAATAACTATACCCCCACCTTTGTCCAGTTTCATAACCCGGATAGCTCTATTGTTTCTAATATTTGTTAAGGTATCTTGTTCTTCTTTTGATAAATTATGTTTATATTTGTTGAACTTTAGCTTGTTATTTAGCTGATAAATCTGCTTAACTACCGATTTCTCAAATACCCCTATAGTGGGATGACATATAGGCATGTATGTACTTTTCTTTTTTAAAACCGTACATTCATTGGTGCAGTTTAACTCTTTGTTTGCTGTGTTATTAAACATAACAGCCAAGTTCAATTTCCTAATATACAGTTTGATTTGGCAAATATTGTCTACAACATTAAAATTTGAGGTTGGGATGTATTTCAAACCCTTCCAAAATAAATTAAAATATGAAACATCCAATTTTAAATCTGTGTAATTGAATATGTTGAAATTCTTGTAACTGTTGGTGACGCCAACAGTACTAATACCTACATTCTCATTTATAATGTGTTGTTCTTTTACATGTTCATGTGTCTTTGCCCCTATATGCAAAGCATTATTATTAGTTCTCCCTACTTGTTCTTTTATATTCTCATTACAAAAAGTTGTTGTGTTTAATATTGGGGTTTCTTCCAATTCCTGCTCCACTTCCAATCCCTTGTCTTGTTGTGATTTCTGCTGTTTAAAAAATGTGAATTCTTACGATCCTGGTTATAATTTTGGTTGGGTACATATCTGTTCCGGTTTTTATCATTACTGTTTTCAAAACCATTACCATTGTCTCTCCAACCATACACTATCCCTCTATCATATTGTTGAATATCTCTTGTTAACTTAGAATTCTTCCTATCAAATGCCTTTTTAGTATTAGATTCTGCCATATTAAATGGTTTAATGTATAACCTCTCCCATTGTGCAAACAACAAATCATTTAAAATACTTTCATTTAATTTTTCTGCTTCTTGCATACATTTAACCAATTTTTCATCATTAAATTTAATTAACATTCTCATATATTCTGTACCACATTTATCAAAAAAAATATTAAATTCCTTTTTGATATTGTCATTCACATCGATACCCATAGGGAATTTAAAAAACCTCAGGCCCTTGGGTATAATGTTTATGTTTATACATTTAGTAAGATAAGCATTCTCTAACTTTAAAGTGTTAATTAAGTTCAATTTTTTACCAACCATATAAATCAACTCTTTTAACGAACCATTAGGTACAACATTGTCCATAAAATTCTCATAACGTTGATCACTATCAAACCCACAATTTTTATCTAAACATGTTTTAAATTTGTTAATATTGTTCTCATTTAAGTCATTTTTTTTAGGTCAAAATTTTTTTGATTGTATTCAGTACCTTTGTCAGTAAGTTCTTTGCCTACTTGTGCGTAGGTTTTAAGGTAACTTCCTCTTAGGTTTAGCACCTGTCCGCTTAGCATCTTCTTTGGTGTCGACAAAAGAAAAATCAAATGTATAATCAAGTAGACCCATTCTACTACTGTTCCTTAATTCGTTTGGTACACCATCCATAGGTAAATCAATACAATTCATAGTAGTGTGGCAAGTACCTTGACCATTCGGTATATTAGGAGAATTAAGTGAATTGTCAGGAATGTCATCATAATGTAACGGCGACCGGTTTGGTGCTGTAGATTCCTTATCGTCTCCTTGACCTAATACCGATCTGTTTAATCCACCAAAAGTTTTGAGATTGTCAACAATGTTTTTACCAGGATCTTTTGAAACCGGCTGCAGCACCATAAAGTTAGAAAGAAGTGTGGTAAGCTTACTCACTTCTTTTTTAAGTTCCAAAACATCTGATTGCAATTGCTGTATGGAGTGCATTTCTGAATTAGACTGTGAGGAACATCCGACTTCTCGATCAGCTTCCATAGCCTTAACAAACAAAATAACCACAAAAGGCATTGGCTAAACCAAAGAACCTCAGATGAAAAAACAACTGCTAACGCCACGCTGTGTAAGCTTGAGAAGCCAGGAAGAATTCTGAAATAACTCGTGCAAGCAGCGTCTGGTAAAGATCCACAAATTTAATAAAGTGTCATACAATACACCACACGAAAACTAGATGTAAAACATAAAAACTATAAAAACTGGTTGAGCGCTTTCACCCGTGAGTAATACAGGCTTCATCAGAACTAAAAGCCATATTGAATTCCTGACCATATTTAAAAAATCTTTGGCGCCAAAAATTTTAAAGCTGTGCATGCTTAATTGATACTTTGTGATTAACATACTCTAACCTTGCTTACACTAATATAAGCTGCAAACGTATTCTAAATCAAGTTGGAAAATATTAAAAATGTTAATGAATAAGCATACCATAAATATAATAAGTGTAAATAATATTGCAACATTAATAAACACGGAAAAATCCACTCGCTTGTCATCAGGACAAACGCCCGATGCTCCAAATAGACTGTGTAGAAAATAAGGAATAAAGGAGAAGCATGGGCGATACAGAGCCACACAAAGTAAAGCCAAGTCAAGTCTCTCAGGTATAAATCCAAAATTTTAATTCACTGCAGGTCAGATAAGCGCTTTCACTCATATAGTAGAGCTTCCTCAGATCACATAACAAAGACCTTCATTCATATAGGCTGTATTTATACAGAAGCTATAGTCTCCATTAGCCTATCAAATGCATCTGCTTATTTATATATTCATGAGAAAACATAAAATAAAAACAGTGTAAAGAATGACACATAACATGTCAAGTAGAAACATCTATATAAAAAATGTCATTTGCAGATGTAAACATGTTAATATAAAATCATGTTAAAAGTTGCATGTGAAAATATGCTTAAAAAATCAAAAATGTATCTGTGTATATTTTAAAAACATATGTATATATATAAACATAAATACTTATAGAGATCATAATTACAACACTTTCACATTCCTACGTTTCTTTAATATGGGCTTAATTGATGCTCTTTCATTAAGTCCAGAACCCCTATCTGCTCTCAATCTGACTATCCACCTACTCTCTCTGCTTTCAGTGTGGTTTCTGATGTCACCCCCACGTATATCAGGCTTGATTGTGTCAAGTGCTCTGAACAAAAAATAATGTTCAGTTCCAGCCTGAACCACATGTTTGGCTAAAGCATTATGTGGAGAAGCTTTCCTAATATGATAAAGATGTTCACGTATCCTATCCCTGAAATGGCGATTCGTTTTACCAATGTAGAATGCATTACATACTTGACAAACTGCCAAATAAACTATGTGAGTGGTTTCACAGGTAGCATCAGCATGTATGCTGAAGCTGGTGTGTAGGTCAGGATGTTGAAAAGAGGGAGTGGTATCAAGAGAACTACAATGATTACAATGTCCACATGGTTTGGTATATTGGGAGCTCATGGACCGTTCATCTCTCTTAGAATAGCAGAGCATTCTCCTTAAATTCAGTTTATTCCTATATAGGAAAGAAGGTTTAGTACCCACAATCTTGCCAATAATATCATCAGTGCAAAGAATAGGCCAATGTTTTGTAATAATGTTTCTAATTGCTGGACAATCAGTACTATAAGGTAAAGAGATTCTTATACGGGCTGTTCCCTCGTCTCTACCTCTATCTATATTAGTATTCTCAACATTAGCAGCCGGTCCAAAATAAGGAGCGGCCCTACTGAGCCTAAGTTCATTGACATCCATAAGATTAGAATCAATCTCTTGTGAGCCATAGCCACGTTCTTCTAATCTCAATTTCAAATCACTCACTTCTGTTATGAAACCTTCTTCAGTGGCATTTAACTGAGAGGTTCTCATGCCTTGGCCTCTGATAATATTTCTAAAAATATGCTGTGGATGCATACTATCACGCTGCAATAAGTTATTAAAATAACAGGGTTTCCTATAGACTCCTGTATTAATCAGACCACACTCTAACTTCTCAACATATAGGTCAAGGAATTCTATCCTAAGTCTAGAATAGTTCATACTAAAGTTCAAGTAGTCAGTGAGCTGATTTACCATAGTGTGGAATGCACTCAATTCATTTACACTACCTCTCCATAAAACAAAAACGTCATCCACGAAACGTCTGTAAAAGACCACCTGTTGCTGGAACATTTCTAGATTAAATAAGGTCTCGAGTTCCCAATGCGCCAAGAACATATTAGCGTAGCTATTGGCGCATGGCGTGCCCATAGCTACACCCCCTCGTTGCTGATAAAACGTGTTTCCAAATGTAAAGAAGTTGTTCTCTAAAATAAGTTCAAGAAAATGTACTACAAGGTCCACTTGAACTGGTGTATAATTACTATGTGACAGAAGATAATCAGTAATATAGGACAGCCCTACATCGTTCGGAAGGGCGGTAAATAGAGACTGTATATCAAATGTTACAAAGATCAAGCTATTCAGGTCATGAATATCACCTAGACAGTCATATAAATCAGATAAAAATTGTTTAGAATCTTTAAGCACAACCCTGTTTTCATTCAATACAGGACGTAGGTGTTTCTCAACATAGACAGACAAGTGCTCAGTGACCCAGCCTTGCCCTGATACTATTGGTCTCATCGGGGGATCAATAGGGTCTTTATGAATTTTAGGAAGTCCTTGTATTGTAGGTACAAGGGGAGTTCTAATAGATAGATAATCAAACAGTTCTTGATCCAAAATATCACCTTTGAACATATCCAGTAATGTATTACTAACATAAGCAATAGTGGCTTGTACTGATTGTTCACTGGCCACTAAGTAAAAATTATCACTCAATAATTTAGTCATAGCATCGTAATATTTGTTGGTATCCATTATAACTATCCGGCCACCTTTATCAGCTGGTTTTATAGTTATAGAATGTAAAGATTGAAGATTACGTAAACTCTCCTTCTCTGCTGTACTCAAATTACCACTCTTCCTATGCTTAATGGTAGAGAAGTATTCATATAGGTCATCTTCTGTCAATTTCAGATATGCCTCAACTAGGGGGTGATTCGGCGGTACAAAATTACTAAGCTTCTTAAACCTAGGTAGCCCATTAGATCTAGTAGGTACCGGTTCACATACAGTATTATCATGAAATATCAATTTAAGCATAACATTACGACAAAATAACCTCATGTCCACAACAGTATCAGTAAAATTACTGTGTGTGCTTGGTATGAAACTAAGACCTTTGTTTAACAAATTCATATCAAATTCTGTTAGCACATATCCTGAAATATTATGTACCATGGAATCAACTGGAGTCAAACTGTCACCTACACCTAGTTCAGTTTGTTCCTCCACATCTTTTTTAGTGTCTGATGTGGCACAAACTCTTCTGATAACTTGCGTTTTTGTCTGCCCCTGCTCATAGAGCGTCCCCTCTTTATTCCTTTGTCTTTCCAAAGGGGAAGGGGAAAAGGGAGCTCACTCACTACATCTGTTGTAGTAGTAGTTGCCTTGTGATTATGTCTCGATCTTACAATGCCATCATCTACTGGCAACCCTTTATTAGCTGCTCCATTAACAATATGTACTGCAGGGTACAAATATTGCAACATTGTTAAAGAAAATTAATAAATGTCATTAAATATTATTAAATGCAATAAAATATATATTTTTACACAAAACATATATTTATCCACAGTAAATACAATGAATTAAAATTTTTAAATTTAAAAATTAATGACTCAATTTATGTAATAGTGGTTTGATAGTCATACTTTCATTCAAACCAGCATCAGTATATATTTGCCACCACATTTCTCTATATGATAGATGGCCCTTCTGATCACCCCCCTAGGGTCAGCTTTAACTGTGTCAATTATAGCAAACGTAAATCTGTGATCAGCCCCTTGTTGTTTAATATGTCTGTAAAGAGCATTTTTTTCATCGCTCTTTTTGATGGAATAAAAATGACCATAAATTCGTTTGTTCAGCTGTCTCTCGGTCTTTCCAATGTAGAACGCTGAACAAGCTGTACATAGGGCGATATAAATAACAAATTTTGTTTTGCAATTTCCTGATTTAAATGTAATAAAAGGTCGAGTCACATTGTTCAACCTAATACCATGACTGTTGTTAATAGCAAAACACTAGTTACAGCTGCCACATTTTTGTGTGTTCTTAAATGTAATACATTTTTGTATGGGGGAATTTTCCAACAACCTCTTGATATTAGGGCCCACTTTGTTCACAAAACAAGATCAGCGCCCCAATATATTCGCTATTTGTGTGTCTGCTAATATAATGTTCCAATTACTATTTAACATTTCTTTAACTTTATAAGAAAATGGTCCATATTCTAAAATGCAAGATCTACAAAAATCAATAGAAGAGGATTTAGTAATAATAGCATTACTATTTTTAGTAAAATGTAAATTATTAGATTCCAAACCTAGTAATGGTATGTATCTAGTACCCCATCCTTTAATCACTTGACTACTTATATTATGCATCATGTTAGTATCATAGCCCCTATCCCTAAATAATGAAGTAATATACGCTACCTCAGCTATCATATCAGAATAGTCAGAGGTCATTCTTACAGCTCTGATTAATTGTCCCTTATAAATGTTTCTCAAAAGAGACTTAGGGTGGTTGCTGGAATATTCTAAATAACTATTAGAAAATGTAGTCTTCCTGTAGATTTTGGAAGAAAAATGGGAATTTTCTATAAATACATATGTGTCTAAATACGCAAGTCCTTCTTGACTTTGTGCATAAGTAAATTTCAAGAAGCTACTACTAGAATTCAGATAATCAATAAATTTCATAAGAATCTCAACATTAGCATCCCATAATATATAAATGTCATCTAGGTAATGTATGTAATATTTTATATATCTATAAAAATCACTTGGGAAGATAACAGATTCTTCCCAGTCTAACATTACCATATTAGCGAAAATAGGGGCACATGCAGCACCCATTGCAGCACCCACTTTGTTCACAAAACAATAGAGAAATGTGGTGGCAAATATATACTGATGCTGCCTCCGCCCCAGGTTTGAATGAAAGTATGACTATCAAACCACTATTACATAAATTGAGTCATTAATTTTTAAATTTAAAATTTTTAATTCATTGTATTTACTGTGGATAAATATATTTTTTGTGTTAAAATATATATTTTATTGCATTTAATAATATTTAATGACATTTATTAATTTTCTTTAACAATGTTGCAATATTATTTACACATATTTATTGTATGCTTATTCATTAACATTTTTAATATTTTCCAACTTGATTTAGAATACTTTTGCAGCTTATATTAGTGTAAGCAAGGTTAGAATATGTTAATCACAAAGTATCAATTAAGCATGTACAGCTTTAAAATTTTTGGCGCCAAAGATTTTTTTAAATATGGTCAGGAATTCAATATGCCTTTTAGTTCTGATGAAGCCTGTATTACTCACGGGTGAAAGCGCTCAACTAGTTTTTATAGTTTTTATGTTTTACATCTAGTTTTGTTTGGTTTATTGTATGACACTTTATTAAATTTGTGGATCTTTACCAGACGCTGCTTGCACGAGTTTATTTCAGAATTCTTCCTGGCTTCTCAAGCTTATACAGCGTGGTGTTAGCTGTTGTTTTTTCATCTGAGGTTCTTTGGTTTAGCCAACGCCTTTTGTGGTTATTTGATTCATAAGAATGGGAACACCAATTGTTGGAGGCGCAATCAGAAAATAATAGGAAATTAGACTCAATATTTTTGGGGTATCTTTGACTTCTCCCTCTGAAAAAGGAATCACAGAATTTATGTGACAGATTATTGCCAGGTAAAATTTTCCTTTTCCCACCATTATTCTTACTATGTTATAATTTGGACATCTCACTGCTCTCTTGAAAAAATTAACATTCTTTCCCTTATTATGCTATTAGGGAGAAAAGTTATTACCAATAATTGGAAACAAATTAGTGGATTTATTGAAGCAGACAAGGGGTATGGAAACAAACTTGGGCAATTTTAAAACTGAATGAGAATGCGGGTTAAATGGGGTCACTTATCCCGCATCTTCCATTCTTCCCAGGAAACGTGCATGGGGTACTTTTTTTCATTTTTATTCCTTTTACAACATAATGGCAGGAACCTTGCTGTTTTGTTTGATTATAATAATGCATCTTATTGTTTTTTTTTCCTTTTTTCTTTTTTTAGTTTATTCTTTTTTCTTCATGTTGTAGTCACACTTTTAATACTGTAAACAATATGTTCATAAAATGTATTAAATGAGTTTGGCAGGCAATTGGAATGGAATAATACAAGGAAAAAAAGGCATTGCAGGTAAAAGTCTTTTCTGGTGAAAGGATATAAACACTAGTTTTTCAAATATGCCAGTTATCAGTTATCAGCAGTCTTATATAGTATATGGAAAGGATAATAAACCAGATGCCAGTGTGCTGTGAAACAGTACACCTTGCATTAAGACTGCACTCTTTGGGAGTATGACAATGCAGTCTGGTAAATAAAATCACTGTTCTTCAGGTGCTAAACTTGAAAAACAATCACAGTTCTCCTACCGTGAGAGTATAATACAAAACAGACTTGTAGACTTTAGAGTCACTTAAACAAACATTCTCCTTGTCATATCCCCTTCAGAGACCAAGGATTGTCTCACTCATAAATTCACTTTCTTTCTTTCTTTCTTTCTTTCTTTCTTTCTTTCTTTCTTTTTCTTTCTTTCTTTCTTTCTCTCCAGACTTTTAGATCATTCATTTTCCATGTTAATATCTGCAAAACTTGATACTAGCAGCTGTTAGGCTTGTAACGTTAAAACATTTTATGTTCACACTTGATTTATTACTGTTCTCATAGTCGCACTTATCTGTATGTAATAAGGGCTGCTTCATACCATTTGTATTATTCACATTATTTTATTATACTGATTTATACTCTACAATGACCAAATACATACTGGCAAGATAATATTTATTTTCTTGTAACTAGATATATCCAATTAATACGATTTTATGACATCTGTACATTTAATTTGCATATTATCTATTTGCTGAATATATAAGTTCTCCTTGTATGTATATACATACACATATATAATGTCTAGATATGTGTATTATGTTTGCTTTTTATCTCCATTATAGATGATAAATATAGATATAGATATAAAATATGGGTGTGCATGTGTTACAAAATTAAGCATAATACTTTATATACAAAGTTTACGTGCCTGGTTATTGATATTAGCAATACACCATTTATATTTTTTCAACTATGTCAGACTGACTGCATTGCTTGCTTAACTGTATTCCTGAGTACAAGTAGGCTAATAACTGATTGCTAATTAAGCTTAGCTTAACTGTAATATGCTATCTGAGGCTTTCCTCACAAGTCTTCTTGTACAAATGGATCATGCCTTACTGGACTGTACCATTCAAGAAATATAATTAACTACAAGAAATGACAATAATCAGGACAGAGGAGTTTACAATCATGACCACGGATAACAATAAATATTAAAATTTCAGGCTTACAGTAGGTGAGAAGGCTTGCACTTGATTGGTCAGTGAGGAATAGGACTGGAACTTGTTCAAATGGATAATATCCATGAACACTGAAATACTGGGCCAGGGACCAAGAATAGGTACAAACAATATTTAAATTCAAAATTCAAATTAGGTGGTAAGACTGTTATTGGATTAGTAGATTATATTCAGGCTGTACACCTACTTCCTCTGCATTTGCTACTCTGGAGGCAGCAACTAAATGATAGAAATCACAATACAGCATGGGTAGAATACACATTCACCAGGAGTACATAAAAAGTATCTAAACTACTTTGGACAACAATGGAAGTACACCCCAAAACATACACATTCGGTAAGAGTACATAAAAAATATCTAAACTACTTTGGACAAGAATGGAAGTGCACCCAAAAACATACACATTCACCAGGAGTACATAAAAAAGTAGCTAAACTACTGTGAACAACAGAAGTACACCCCAAAACATATGCCTTTAACCAAACCACCTGATGAGAATCTTCTTATAGGGCCAAGGACCCCAACCTCTGCTGGACAGATTACAATATTCCCTGCTATAAAGCAGCAGCTTTTCAGCAGCATTGGTCAGTTACAATTATCAGTGCAGCTAGCTTTTCAAGGACAAGCCGCATGTAGTCAATATTAATTTAATTTTTAGTTAGGTTAAAAGATCTATGTTGATGTCTCAACCAGTTGTAGAAAAAATTATGTCCTTTAATTGGCTTTTTGAGAATGTCCCAGCCAATTAAAAAATAAATCCTTTTATTCAGGTACCGCAGTCCCAACAGTGCTGAAAACTAACATGTTCAGAAACATACTTGAACGAAAAAAGTAGTAACTGTCCATACAGTTTGAAAATGAGGGAGATAATATCAACAGCTGCAAGGTGTGTAAACAGCCTGCAGCTTAGAAACCATGGGAGCAGAGGTGATAGTTACCACAAAATGCATCTTCCAGAGAGAGAGACTTCAAAATCACTTAACCAACTGGTTTGAGTGATCTGTGGGTAAATCTGTCAGTCAAGAGGTTGATGTCCCAAGAAAGGGAGGGGTTCATTGATACACAGAAATACAAAACCTTTTTAAATAACTATTAACCAGCCAATGCTAGGTCACAGTTTCCCTCTACAGTATCAATATGTACAAATATGACAAAGGCATGCACCTTGATAATGGAATAACTAAGATCCATTTCATTCAGGTAGATAACGTATGTCAGGACTTCCTAAAAATTAAGTGACTGCAGCTTCAAAGAATACCTCTCAGCACAGATGATTGGAAGGGTCACCTCTGAAACTGCTGAAAGGTCTAGCAGAAGCAAAAGACTGAAATGATGACCCGATCATTAGGTGGACCTGGTTGTTGCATTAGCCGGGGGGGGGGGGGTATATTTCTTTGGTTAATACTAAGAAAGTTGACTGCAATATCAGGGATCTAACAGCCTGAAACCATACTTTTTTCTTCCTTCACGGGCAACAAGGATGAGATGTGTTTTTTCTTTTCTAAATCGATAGATAAGGTGTGGAATCAGATCAAACAGTGGAATGGTGAACAGGAATCTTCCCTTCCACATGAGACAGAGACAGAAAGAACATCCACCATCAACTCCTCACTTCCCTATTTAACTGGCAAAAAGATGGGGAGGACTCGATTATTTCATGTGATGAACCGGTTGACAAGACAGAATTCCCACTATCGTCAGCTCCGGCTGTGGATTAGACGGACACAAACAGGCAGTGATTGTTAATAGCTAAATGCAGTGATCTGAAAGCTTAATCAAAATTAGCATATGAAATGCCAAACAAATGTATAAATACGCAGGGAGTTCAGGAGGGAAAATGAATAATTTATTTATTCACTTGTTAACCATGTAACTGAGCTAATCAATGCTGGACATTTCTTAGACATGACCCACTACGAATAGAAATCACAATGACTGGGAAGTATGACAGATATATCCAAGAGTCACAGTTAGGACATTAGAGCAATGCCAATTAGTAATACCTGCCTGACTGTTAAGTGATAACACTGTTAAGGCTGAGTCACATTAGTTGATCTTTACAAGCAGTAAGGGTATCATAATGGAAAGGTGAAAAAAGGACTGCTAAGGTAAATGACTAATAACCCATGTACATTGTAAGAGCAGTAGTAATTAGTAGCATGTAGAATACAATGTGTGCAGGTCAGATGCTAGAGGCATCAGAAAGGGCCAAGAGAAACACTGCCAGATTGTGCCTATTTTATGGTCAGAGACATATGATAGCACTGACATAATTACTAGATGTATGCTTTGGTGTTGCTGGTGCACATTTGAGGATTGGACTACAAAGTGTTCTGTATGCATTCCTATGGTCTGAAGAGGCAGAATGACAGAAAAAAATACACACACACACACACACACACACACACACACACACACACACACACACACACACACACACACACACACCACATGAAAATCTGAATTTACCTTTGATGAAAGTATGCATGAATTTGTTTGAAAAGAAAGATGCGCATTAGCTCTTGTGTATGTAGATAACATTCAAAATTTCCAGACATTGTGCAATTATGTGAGACCAAAAGTCATATTGTTGTTGCATTATTAAAATTCATCTTTACCAAAGATGATAAACCTGATGAAGTGATAGCTGCCAATAGTCCCTGATTTACGAGTCAAGAATTTTGTAGCTTTAGCTTTGTGAGTCGGTAATAAAAACTAGTTTGCAAATACAGGCAAGCAACCATATATGTATTCTCAAACAATAAGGAGGTGAAAGCATTTAGTTATTAAATGAAAACATTCCTAATTACATTTTTCAGAATCTTGTATTACTGACAGGATGCATTTTTGAATAAGAATTTTTTAAATTAGGTCCTGAAGGTATGAAAGGAGTTGATTCATAGGATTATAGGAGATTACTAGGCTATCAACCTGGAGGTCATTTTAAGCCTAGCCATTTCAACCCAATGTAACACCGTAAAGGTACTACTCAGTACCCAAGACTGCATTTAGTGATGACTGCCAATGTCCAGGAGGGTTGTGGGCACTATCCTTGGTAAGAATTTACAGTGCCCCATCCGCTCTTCCAGGTTCCTCTTGAACAGTGCTATAAAGATGCTCTGTTTCACATTAATTGGTAGCCTGTTCCAAAGACGTGGCAGTCACTGGGAGATAAATCTGTCCCTCCAGCATGTCTTATTTAAGTCACAGGCCATATTTAAGTCCCTGGAATGGGTATCCCTAGACCTATTTGAGTTATGGATATGCAGTAACTTCATTAGGTCTGGGTCTCGGGTTGCTCTGTAGGCCAGGCATAAGTCTCCCCTAAGAAGTCTATTGATACAGATTATAGTGACTGGGATTTTAGTCAGTCCATGTAAGGCACATGCTGGAGACCCTTGATCTTCCTTGTTAAAAACCCTCTGAGGTATCTCTAATTGCTGTAGATGTTTAGTATGGTACATACTGAATGGGGCATTACACTCAATTATGGGCCGGATAAGTATCGAGTAGAGGGAGGTTATAACTTCTTATGCTATTGAGGTGATGCCTTTACTAATCAAGTGAGCTAAGTGGAAATTCATTTCACGTGGGGAAGAAGAGATTCCATGGTTTGTTGTCCCAACACAGAGAAGCTGTACTTGGTTCAGTGTAATCTAGTTCTCCAGATTTGGAATGATGTGGTGAATGTAACCATCCAAAGAGAAACTATCACTGGATTTGGCAGTGACACAAAACAAGCCTTTCATCAAACACTGATATCTCTGATCATGCCAGCCCATCAAATGAGCTTCTGCAATCCCTTTCTTAGATTAGGCATCGACAAATAGCAAATAAAATCCCACTCCTCCTTTTCTTTTACACAAGGACTCTTCACTAATACAATTAATAAAATATTGTTTTAAACCTTAACCAAGCAAACAGACCAGTAAATTGCTTAAACGTTGCACTGTTTAGATATTATTTTGGCAGGGATAGAGAGAACATATTTTTCATCCAAAGCTATTAGCTTGCTATAACTAAAAGTTCAGACCCAGTTACTCTGATTAATACCTAACCTGTCCTAAATCCTTTGATGTAGAAAACAAAACAAACACAGTTTCTTCCTTCACTAGACCCTACTTCTCCATTCCATTTATCTGCCCTCTGTCAATTCCCATGCTTTTATATCCCAGTATTTTCGCTATCTACTCTCCAAATTACCACTCTTCTCTCTGCCCTGCTTCAAACTGCTGCTTCCAAACTAGTCCCTACCCCACTAACCTTCAATTTCTCCAGTAACTTGCTCTCTCATCCAGTACCTCTCCCTTTTTTCCCACACATCCCACCTCCCTGTTAACATCTCCCTGTTACTGCTGACCTCTCACATCTGCAGCCACCTTTCTCTCTGTTTCTCCTTTACGTACCCTCCTGTGTATGTCAGCTTCTATCTCTCTGTTTTTCTCTCTCTCACTCAACCTTCATAATTCATTTTCTGTTATTGTCCCTCCTGTCTCCTTAATTAGACCCCTGTTTTTCTGGATTTCATATGCTGCACTCCTGCACCTCCTCTGATAATGTATACATATTGTCTGCCAGAGGCACAGCTGGCTTTTATTGCACCTAGGGCTGTTCTCCAACCTGGTTCCCCACCTCCCCAGCTCTTCATTTGAAGAGAAAAAGAAACAGGTCTACTCTGACAAACTGGCAGCAGTCTAAAGTCAGGTACATGCCTGCTCCCTGCTCCAGCCCTTCACTGGGGGAGAGAGAAAGAGAGAAAAAGATCTATTCCAATAGACTAGCCACAGCAGTCTAAATCCATATGTATGCCCCCATGTTCCTCCATCTCTTCATTAGAAGAGCGATTTAAAAAAAGGGAAAAAAGGTCTACTTTCTTACTCAGACTTTATAAGCCAGACACCCACCCTTCCTTGCCCCAGCTCTTCAATCATAGAGCCAAAAATAAAAAAATAAAGTAACATTTGTTGCATTTTAAACTGCAGCAATTGGCTTATTATACAGACAGCTTACCCCACAAAAAGCTGTGAACTTGCGTTCTGTACTAGCATTCAGAAATACTGGTAGAGAAATACTGGTAGAGAAAGAAGAACACAGGAACTGTACTGCAGTATTGTGTCCTCTAACACCTTTGCACCAGGGGCAGCATTGCCCCACCCTGTTATGTTACTGTTGTCTGCATCTCACACTGTTCCTGACCAACTTCATCCACATACATCACGTAGTGTCTAACCATGACTCTTGAACCCTTTTCCCTTCCTAGCCCCACACAGATTCTCCATATTCCAAGTCTGACAACTTAACTCATATGCTTAGAAAACCTGCTGCTCCCACTTCCCAGCCGTACACTCCTGGATTTCTACCATCATTATAACTTAGCAGTTGGAATATTCTAGTCTATTCTGTTCGTATTCCTCATATTTTCTACAGGATTCACTAGCTCATTCATACTACTGTGCTTACCCATGCCTCAGCTGAAGCTCTTGCATTGGAAGTATAGAAGAGTCCTTGCTAACCCCCTATATCCTACATAATATGACCCATCCCTGCAACAGTCTCTCCCTGTAATGCACTCTGTCTCCTTCTCGTTCCTTCACATGGGCTAGCTGTCTGCCTACTTCCCACCAGTTATAAGTGTAATGTTGTGAATCTAAATCATGTCATATTCCTGACTAAGTCTGAAATGAAAGTGAGAATCCAATAAATACACAATTCAACCCGAGGGTGTATCAGTAAGATTATAGAACATTCATCAAACTGATCTTAATTGCACAAACCCTTTCCAGGAAGTTCTCTTTCTTCTTTCTACAGCAGCTCATAGGCAAATTTCTGAGTCAACCTCCCAAGTCTCCAATATGTAAACTATAATCTCATGTATTAAACTCATATTAAAAAAAAAAGTTAAAGATATATATATATATATATATATATATATATATATATATATAGAGAGAGAGAGAGAGAGAGACAGTTCATACTCCACCCTTTTACAATACATTATATAACATGATGGCAGAAAAAAGCAATTTATTATTATTTTTTTTTTTACACTTTGCTGACCAAGTTAGCCCAGCTAGGCCATTTACCTCTTTTCAGGGGAGACCCAAGATGGTATTCATACTGACTATGGGAAATTTAGGCAGGGTACAAAGGACCTTTCCATACCCTTTTCATTAAATGCCTTGGGATCTTTTACTGTCACCTGAGTGACCAGCAGCTCATGCTGATGTGGCCTCAGTTTAACCTCTCATCCAAAAGATGGCACTCTCAAGAGTGTAACACCCATGTTATACTCACTGCAGTGTCAGGATTGGAAAATAAATCTATCTACCTGGAGTGGGAATAGAACCTACCACTTCCTGATCTTCCAGCACCAAAGTGAGACTAACACCTGTTGAGATACTGAGACTAATTGATAAATTTGCCTATTTAGTCTAATATTTGGCTCTTTCTAATAAGTAGCTGATGTCTCCTCCTCCTCCTCCAGGTTGACCAACCCCTTCCGGTTTTACAACGCTCTCTTGAAGACGCTTTTAGGTTCATAGGTTCATAAGTTGATACTAGGCTATCTGCCCTAGGGCATTTATAAGCCTAGCCAGAGTGTGTTTGGCTTTCACCACCCTTTTAGATTAGTTGACTGTCCCTCTGTATAGGAGGTCACAGAAGATAGCCCTTTTGAGGTTAGTTTACTGTGCCTCTGTCTAGTAGGAACACAGAAGAGATCCCAGGGGTAAACCTACGATCTCCCATCCACTCGTCAAGATTTCTCTTGAAGAGGGTCATTGAGGAACTCTGCCTAACATGGATTGGGATTTTGTTCCAGAGTGAGGGGAGCCTCTGGGATATGAATCTGTCCCTCCAGCATGTCCTATTTATTTCTGTGCTGAGGTTTAAGTCCCTGGAGCGTGTAGCTCTAAGGGATTTGGATTTCCTGAGGTGGGGCATGCCCATTAATTCTGGGTTGGACATGGCTTTATATGTCAGGCACAGATCGCCTCTGAGTAGGTGGCAAGCAACTGAGTGGAGCTGGAGCTTCTTTAGCCTAACTGCAGAGGGCATCTGTTTGAGTCATCCTCTTGGTGAGGTACTTTTGGGGTCTTTCCAGTTGCTGCAGGTGTCGGGTAAGGTACATCCCAAACAGGGCATTGTATTAAATTATGGGCCTGATGAGTGATGAGTAGAGGGGCACAATGACCTCTCTTGATCTAGATGTGAACCCTTTCATGATAAGGTGGGCTATATAGAAGGTCTTTCTAACCACTTTGGCAATGTGATTGTCAAAGGAGAGATTGCTATCTACTTGGGTCCCCAAATCCCTAATTACTTCTTCCGTACTTAATGGATTACACCTATGTGGTAATTTGCGGGCACTTTGTTTTTCCCAAAGGGGATGACTATGCACTTTTTGGCATTTAGCTTTAGGCCATGGCTCTGGCACCAGTTATCCGTGTCTGTGAGACCCTTTTGGAGGATGCTTGTGTCAGTCGGCAAGTCGATTATAGCACCCAGTTTTCAGTAATCTGCGAACTTGGTCAGCCATAGTCCTCCCATGTTAGCCTGTACCTCAGAGAAATATATACCGAACAAGAGAGGTCCCAGGACTGAGCCTTGTGGGACACCACTTGTAACTGGTTTAGAGTCTGACATGGCACCTGCAATTCTGACCATGTGGGTTCTATCCCTGAGCCAGTTTGCAACCCATCTTGTGACATAGGGGTTGATATTTAAGTTGGTGAGCTTATTTATGATGCCTGAGTGGGGTATTGTGTCGAAGGCTTTTGCGAGGTCCAGGTAGGCTGTGTGGACTACCTTCCCTTCATTTATGGCCTTGGTGACTGTTTCAAAGAAGTCGACCAGGTTCAAGAGGCAAGATCTGCCCTTAACAAAGCCGAATTGGGTAGGATCCAGTGTTTGGAGGTTCCCAATGTTTTTGTTTATGAGTTTCATGATGATACGCTTCATAGCTTTGCATACCAGGCTAGTCAGGCTTATAGGGCGATAGTTTCCGGGGTTCGTTGCGGCACCACTTTTGTGGAGTGGGACCACTGTTGCTGTACACCATTCCTTGGGTACATATCCTGTAGTAAGGCTGAGACTGACAGTGACTTTATGTGAGGGTTCAGTTCTTCTTGGAGTTTGTGTAAGACGCAGCCCGGGACACCGTCCGGTCCCATTGATGCTGTGTTTTTTGCTTTGGAGAGAGCAGCTCTCACCTGTGCATCTGTGATGTCAGGGAGGCTACACTCTGTTGGGATAGACATTTGCTCTTTTGGGGGGGAAGGGGGGGGGGAGATTGCACTGAACCTGTCTGCTAGGATGTTGGCAATGTCTGTGGGTTCAGTGTATTTTTTGTCATTTTGAACTAACTCAGAGCATATCTGGGAGTTGCCACCCAGGTTCCTGACATAACTAAAGAAGGCCTTGTGATTATCTTTAGCGTCTTGTGCAATTTTTCTTTTGAAGCTGGACTTAGATGATTTTATGAGTGATCGTAGTTTCTTGCTAGTACTGATCAGAGATGCCTTCCCTTTTTGGGATTTTGCTCTATCATGTAGTAGCTTCCTCCTTCTGTTGTAAAGCTTATTTATGGCTGGGGTCCACCAGACAGGTCTCCTGCCTTTGGAGGAGTGAGTCTTGGTTTTATTTGGGATAGCATGATCCATACATTCCTGTAGGTGTCCATAGAATGCGTTTGTAAAGGATTCTGCAGTTTGGGCCATATTTTCCACTGGCCTAGGTGCTTTGAAGGATTCCACCTCGGTTTTGAGAAGTGTGAAGTTTGCTTTTGAGAAGTTCTTCACCGTGGTTTCCTTGGCTGGGGGTGGGGATGGGATATGGATGTCCAGTGAGATTAATTTATGGTCAGATCTTACCAATGAGGGGTATACCTCTGGTATGGAACATAGAGTCCCCATGTTGGTGATGATCAGGTCCAATATGTTTTCCCCTCTTGTGGGAGTGGTGACTAGTTGTTCCATAGAATTTGAGTTTATAAATTCTAGGAACCGTTGGACGAGGGTGTTGGGGCTTGAGTAGTGCTCCCAGACTATGTTTGGGTAGTTGAAGTCACCCAATATAATGGTGTTTGGAGAGACCTTCATATTCTCCAGTGTTTTCAGGAAAGCCAAGTGGGGTTCCTGAGTTTGGGAGGGTGGTCTGTAGCAGGCTACAAACTGAAAGGCAGTTTTGCCCACTGTTAGTTGCACATGGGTGGTCTCCAATGCTTCATGCAGTGCCACTAACCTGGAGGTGTGGGTATCTTTGATGAATATGGATACTCCCCCTCCTTTTGTGGTTCAGTCCGAGTTTTGGGGCCAAAAAGCATGGTATGAGGTATAACCTGGTAGTGCTGGGGTGCTCTTGGGAGCCTTGAACCAGGTTTCTGTTACTGCACAGATATTGATATTCTCCATACTGAGGAGAGCCTTGAGTGCATGCATCTTGAGGTTTAGACTTCTGGCATTGAGCAGCATTACCCTTAGTTTCTTTTTCTTTGTGTTGTCTATGAAGGTGGGTTTGTCTTTTGAGCCTTGCCTAAAAATGCACTATGGGGGTGGCAAGAGCCTTAGCCAGTATTCAAAAGCCCAGGGGTGACAGATGCAAGCCGTCCCTAGTGAAGCAACGTGGCTTGTCGAGCATGTCATCCCAGGCTGACAGACACTGGATCCCCTTTGAATGACACCAATACTTTAGCCAGTTGTTAAAATTGATCATTTTGTCTTTATACTGTGGCATCATTCTTGGTGAGGGTAAGATGCGATTCAAGGTCAGGGTCATACCAGCCTGGGCTACATGATCAGAGAGCTCCTCTATGTCTCTTTTCATGTAGTCCAGGGAGGTATGTCTCAGGTCATTCACACCAGCATGGACAATGATGGAGTCATATTTGTATTTGCTTTGGAGTGACCTGAGTGCTTGTGTTATGTGGCGGATCCTGGCACCCGACAGGCAGTTTACAGTGACCTTCTCCTTGTTCAGCCTGGTGAGTGGGACATCAGTGTTTCTGACAATAGAGTCACCTACTACAAGTGTATTAGGTGGGTTGTTTAGCCTTAAGGGCTGTGACTGTGTGGCACACTGACTTTGTGAACTATGTGATACGTGGGTATTGTTGTGGGTTAGCGGTTGCTTGGATGTCTGCTTTGAAGGTCTCTGCTGCTTGGGCAGATTTTTATTTAGAGCCTCCGAGTATGTTTTTGTGTGTTTGTGTGTTTGGTTTTCTGTTGCGATAGGTCTATGTGAGACTGGATTTGTGGTGTGTGTGGTTACCTTCTCCTCCTGACTGACTGCGCCAGTACTGGATTGAGAGAGCTCAGCCTCCAGTTTGGCTATATTGTTGCATCTCTCACATATATTTGAGCTTGTTGGGAGGAGGAGAGGGTGGTCTGTGTACATAAGGCAGTTGTAACATTGCCTCAAGATTCCCAGATTCACCAGCTGGACTGGAGAGTTTTAGATCATCACCCAGTTAGGTAGTTTGTTTCAAGCATGCAGAATTTTAACTGTGAAAAAATGCTTTCACAGGACTAAGTTGAAACATGCATGTTCAGGTGCATCCATTGGCATCTGTGCCCCCGTTACATTCCTAAACCTTCCCATTGTATTAGCATTTGCATCCATATCATATCTCTCAGCTCTCTTCCTAGAATCTAAATATATTAGTTCCCAGTGAGTATAGTCCTTTTCCTCCATCCTCATAAGGACTTTCACAGCTTTCCTCTGGATGCTTTCAGTAAAGTCACATCTTGTCCAATGTAGAGTCTCCAGAACTGAGTACAATACTCTTGATGTGGCATCTCCGAGGTACAGTAGTGAGCAGGCTTACTTCTATATCTCAGACGTCTGTGACTTACACAACACAACTCAGCACTTTGTTGACCATTTCTGAAGCTCTCTATACTTGTGCTTTGTGATCCAGCTCCAGTATGATGATCACACCTCAGTTCTTTTTAGCCACAATCCCACCTAGTTTAGCATCCTCTAACATACATGTGATTTGCAGGTTGTTGTACCCAAAATGCAGAACTTTACATTGTCCTGCATTGAATCTCAGTTACTTCTTTTTAGTCCACCTGAAGAAGACTTCAATGTCACTTTTCAGGCTTTTTGCTATCCATGACTTAGGCCCTATTTTTGGTGACATCTGTAAAGAGGGTCCATCTTTCAATCAACCCCATGGCGTATGAAATGTGAATATGTTGAGTACCGAGGACCCCAGCACTGACCCTTAAGGTATGACACTGGTCATTTGCCCTGCTCCTGACTGCCTGTGCCTGACCTTCACTATCTGTTTCTTCCTCACTATCATTCCCATCTAGTTCTCAAGCTTCCAACCCATTCCAAACCCCCTCAGCTTACTGAGTAGTCTTTGATGTAATATACAGCAAAGGCATTAATGAAAAGAAACAGGCTCAGTCACACAACTGCAAGATGTTTGATGGGCCCTTCTCTGACAACAAAGTCCTGCTGGATTGGATGTTAAAGTGGCTATCCTTTAGATTAAAATCAAAGCCTTTTTCTCAGGTTTCTCCCTATCATCTTCCCTGCTACAGCTGTTAGCTTAACAGGCCTGCAGTTGCTTAGACTGATCCTACTACTTTCTCTGAACAAGGGATAGTTGAAGCTGTTTTCCAGTCTTTCACTTCTGCACTAGCTACAAATCTATATTTCTGAGTGCACTGACCGGTATCCTATCTGGACCATGTGCTTCTGTCCTCCTGTAAGCTTATCAGCTCCTTTTGTAATATTTCCTTACAGATTGGTCCATCCATCCATCTCTCGCCTGCTTCAACCTGCTTTCATTCTCAGCTTAGTGTCATTTCCACTTTTTATGTTTGCAAATACTGAGATGAAAACTTGTCATACTTCAAAAATGTCTATTTTGTCTCTATCCCACCCCCGTCATTGCCCAGCCTGTTTATGTTGGTCACACTTTGCTTCTTCTCTAAAATGTACTTGAAAATGTCTTTCCCTCCATAATTTACCTGACAGGCTAATTTCCTCAGAAGTCTGGTCTTGGCCTCCCCCACTTGTTCAGTAAATTCTCTATTTGCCTTGATATATGTCTGCCCTACTTCCTCCCCTTCAACTTCTTTCAGCCATTTGAATATTTTTCTGTATTCTAATGTCCATATTGCCTTCCATGGTTACTCACTTCAGCTGGCTCCTAAATTACGCCCATTGTATCAGCATGTGGTTATTTTTTTAAATAATATGGGCATTTTTCTGCATAATTTTTTTATCATCTTTTGTAAGTAAACAAGCTTCCTTCATCAAAGACAGTTTTGACTTTTTACATAAAGTTGTTTTTATACAATGGTCAAAAGAAATGTATTGGTGAACTGTTTATGTCAAAAGCTTGTATACAAGTATTCAACACCAGTACGGGTTAGAGGCTTTAAGAAGAACTTTAGGTGATAGCCCATTAACATATTATATAATTGAGTTAGTTGAGTTTTGTTTAACAAATAACTTTTTTGATTTTGATGGTCAAATATTCCATCAATTGAAAGATACAGCCATGGGGGATGCTTTTGCCCTCATGTATGCTAACATCAAGATAGGATTATTTGAAGTAGATCATTTATATCACATTATTTTTTTTTTAAGAACATGTAATTAAGTACTATAGGTACATAGATTATTTGATTTTTGTTTGCAAAGGGGGTCAGGAAAAGGTTAAGTGTTTTATGAGTGAGCTTCAGCATAATAAATTTTCTTTACAATTTGATGGTCTTCAGTTGGGTAAATCAGTAATTTTTTTTAGATATTCAGTTAGAAGAGGGTATGAATCGGAAAGTTATAAGCAAAGTACATCGAAAATTTGAAGATGGCCCCCATTCTTTGGATGCCCATAGTTGTCATCCCCCTCACCTTCTAAAATCTCTACCCTATGGTGAGCTTCTCAGAGTGAAACGGTTATGTAACAATAGTTGTGAGCTGGACAGTGAATCAAATAAAACAGCTGACTTATTTGTTAAGAGGGGCTATTGTAGGAATGATGTATATTCTTCATTGGATAGAGTGAGAAGGAATTCTTATAATTGGCCTGTTAGGGTGAGAAATCAGGAGCTGATTAGATCCACTACCAACACAGTTGACAATCTTAGGAAAATATATGTAGACACCACTTATGACCTCTTATCAAGTGAGGTAAAGAAAGTAATCCAACATTATTGGGGCTTTTTTGTTAAAGTTTAAAGAATTTTCAAATGTATTATATAAAATTCCTGTTTTCAAACCGAAAGGGTAGAAGTACTAAGGATATTTTAGTGCATACTGGATTTTCTTTGCCTGATTGCAATATAAATCGAATTCCTAATTTAGTTGGCACTTTCCCTTGTGGGAGGTGTATCACGTGTAAATATGTTTGCAGGACATTTGAATATATCAATGGAGTGTATTTTAAAGCAAATTATATGTATTCTTGTAATACGGAAGGTGTTATTTATCCACTTAAATGTCCTTGTAGCATGTTTTATATAGGTGGGATCAAGAGGGCTTTCGAGCTTAGAGTTCAGGAAAATATTAGGGACATTAAAAATGGTAAGCTCGAGAACCCTCTTACTATGCATTTTAGGGAATGCAACAATGGAAATCCAGAGGGTTTGCAAAGTACAATTTTGGAACATATTCCCTCTAAAAGACTTAGCTTTGACATAAAGAAAAAAACTTTTGTATAAAGAAACTATATTTATACTGAAGTATGAGACATTGACCCCTGCTGGTATTAAAACTGAGTGCAACTTCTTCTTCTTCCAGTGGAGTTTTATGGTGTCGAGTTGCCAGCCCTTCCACAGAAGGCACACTCACACACACACCTAGGGCCAATTTAGAGTGTCCAATCCACCTGCAGCATGTCTTTGGGATGTGGGAGGAAACCCACGAGACCACAGGGAGGACATGCAGACTCCGCACAGAAAGCACCCCAGCCGAGGATCGAACCGGAGAACCTCTTGCTGTGAGGCAGCAATGCTAACCACTGCACCACCATGGCCGCCCATTAACACTGAGTGCAACTGGAAAGTTTAAATTTAAGATTTAATATTTAATTGCTAGTTAATCGATTGGGTTTATTATTTAAACCTGAGTATCAGGTTATGGTTTGTATTCTCCTTTAAAGGCTCTTGCCGAGGCGCTAGAGGTTTTATTAAACTTGGTGTTTGGATCTTGGTTCTTTGTTGTATTTTTGGCTCCTTAATTTTAACCTTGTTTCTTTTGGACAAACACCTTTCAGTACCCTAACTCTGAATTTTATCCAATGGCTGTTTGCTTTCTACACTTCTCCCTATTGTCCTAGATCTTTCCTTATATGCGCGTAGTCCACCATATGGTAGCACTGCTGCTGTTTTTGTCATTTGAATATACAGTACTCCATTTTATGTGAACAATAGAGTTTCTGCCAGCCAGTGAGGATCTGATCTCCACATGACAATCTCTGTCTGACTTGGTGAGGAATAAATGTAGTATTCTGTTTTGCCTTGTGCCTTCTTGAACCAACTAAATTAATTCTTCCTGATTCAGAGCTAATATCATGCTCACTTTCTATTTAGATCTGGATATAGGAACTGATCAGTTTGCATCTGGGAGATGGAGATCTCCCATCATCACTGACTCCTTCACTTCTTCACCAAAAGACCATCATTATCCACTGATGTGTCCAGAAAATATCCAGACACTAGTATTCTCCATACTCAGCACGCAGTTTGACTGTCTGACTGCTGTCTTCATCACTTCTGTTCCACCCTGCTCTTCTCTTCATGTGACTTCCTCCTCCATCACCAAACAAGCTATCCTGTCTCTTATATAAACTGCCATTTCTCACTACCCTTTTCCCTTTCAGTAATTCCTGAGGATATGATAGCCTGGAACTACCATATATATGCCATTATTTTCTGCCGTACAAGTTTCTATGATGCTGGTAATGTCTACCTTATCAGATCCCAGGATGTTCTGCAAATCTGCTATCATATTCAGAGGTCTTCTGGTACTGCACAGCATTATTTTCCAACCATTTCCATGCTGTCCCCCCTTCCTCAGCCATATCTTTTTTCAGACACGTGCATACTCATTCCCCTGCTTTATTATCACTCTGTTATTTGCTGTCCTTCTACTTACTCTGCTTCGGTTGCATCTTTCCTCCATTTCGACTTTGCTTGGTTTAAAGACATCTTCTACAAACATCTCTGACTACATCACCACTGATACCCCTTTCTTACTGAAGCTGTGCCCATCCTTGACATAAAGCTTTTTTTCAGGCTGTCTCTCCCCAGTTACTCAAGCCCACTCTCCCGTATCCATTAGTACAAATATACATTGTAATAATGGAGTTTCATTTTGCTGGTGTGCTGGCTTTAGGAACAGGTACACTGTCTAAGAATCTCAGTGCACACACAACCCCTCTGATTTCCCACATGGCTTTCAACCACTTACCTCTAGAATAAGAAACAAAGCCAAAATAATCAGGGATAAAGGTCCCAAATAAGGGACATTTAATAAATATTAGTACTACTGACTTGAAAAGCTGACAAAATAAGAGGACTTGAGTTTGCATGCAGTCTCTGAGACAAAGTAAGTCTGGCTTTAATAATTTTTACTATTTGTTAAGTTTGATTCACTACCTTTTTGAAGAGAATTTCTGATTTTAGTGGGGACGTGCAAAATTCTGAAAAAAAAAATCTGAGGCATCCCTGACAGTAACATTTGAGAGGTTCTGGCAATTACATCACTTTGCTGCCAAGTCACTAGTCTTGGCATGGATAACAACATTGGACATGATGCTGTCCTTCCTACTTCTTCCACTCTTCTGTCCAAAGCCTGTCCTGACACTTTCACTTTGACCAAACCTGACCTTTTTTATCACCCCCTTATATCTGATCTTCTTAGTGGCAGAATGGGCTCCTGTCAAGTTAAGCTTAGTTTTGGTGAATGCTAATAGATAGAGCTTTTCACTAAAACTACTTTCATTTGCAGGGAGTTTTCATCCTTTTCCTCTGTTGTGTGACTTCTGAGTTGGTATACAAAAATGTGGGGGGGGGGGGTTCCCCAACATTGGGGGGGGTGCATAGCAGCTTGCAGCCCTCATGTCTCTGAGGTTCAATTAAATTAGTTGTGGTGAATAGCTCTCAATGTATATGTATTCTGTGAAATTGGTGTCGATAAGCTGACCAAATCGAAAATTACTTGTACACTGCCCACACCCTCAATGCTAACTCTCCTCTGCTGCCAAACATCTTGCTTCTCAGTACCAGATCTCTTACCCTCAGCAACATAGTTTGAGTGGGGTGAAAGGCACAACTGCCCAGGGTCCAAAGTGTGAGAGAGCTTAATCTGATTGGGCATCCATCATCCATATGACTCTTAATGCAATACCATTTTTTTAAAAGCCAGTATTGCATTTGCACTGTAGCAAGTGGTATGCTATAGATAAATGTAAAAAAAAAAAAAAAAGTTTTTTTTAAACTATAACCTGAGCACTGTAGAGTTCTATGCAGGATACCAACTGTAGCAAACTGCTTGCTACATTTGTAGTAAGCACTTTGCTACAGTTAAAAGGAGAAAAGTTGCATGGATATAAATGTTTTAATTCTAATGTAAGGAAGAATGGTTGGGACAGGAGTTGGGGCATGTCCTGTACCTGGCCACCTGATTGGTGTGCCAGTAAAAGCAACATATATATATATATATATATATATATATATATATATATATATATGTATTTTTTTTTTTTTACCCTTCACTTGAAGAGCTAGGTGGGGTTGTTATTGATTGGGTACTGATTGCAGAAAATATCCTGCAAATTTTGCAGAAGTCCTTTTTTCTTTTTTGCTGTTCACATGAAGAGCTGATGGGGGTGGGGTTCTGGTTTGTGGGACCTGCACAGGGTGCTGGTTGAGTTTAGTCAGCAACACTTCTGCTTATCCTTATCTTCTTCGCATCCCTTCTTGCCACTTCCTGGTTAACCATGGATTCACTCTGTCTGCTTTTTCTCTTTGATTCATCTCACTGTCTTCTACCTTTCAGTTTTTCCCTTTCCGTCCTCCCATTCTTTCCAAGATATTCCATTGTTCCTTGTTCAGCCTGCCTGCAAGTCACTGCCTTATTTCTATTAGTTTATTCATGTCCACTACACTTACCTGCAATCCCATTAACCTAATGCCTTCACCTACCTCACATATTGTCTGTCTTTGTCCAGCTACGTCTCTTTTTCCACTGGAACAATTCATTTTTAGCTCCTTTTTTGCATCATGATCCTTTTCCCATTGCCTACTGCTGCTACCCCTACCCCTCCATTACACAGCTAGATTCTACAGTTCTTGCCCCTCTGCCCATGTACCACCTTTCAGACTTGCCTCTACTCTTTCCTTCCCTGGTGGTCCCATATATTTCATATTTCTCACAACAGCCTTCTGAGTTCCATCATTTCCCATTTCAACATACTTTGCCTTCCTATGTGCCACAAAGACTCAATCAGTCCCCAAGTTCCTGACCCATAATAATACCAGCTCACACCTGAAACGAGTCACATGCTCTATAGTATAATATCAGCTCACACCAGAAACGAGTCACCTGCTCTACAGTATATTAATACCAGCTCACACCTGAAACGAGTCACCTGCTCTACAGTATATTAATACCAGCTCACACCTGAAACGAGTCACCTGCTCTGCAGTATATTAATACCAGCTCACACCTGAAATGAGTCACCTGCTCTGCAGTATATTAATACCAGCTCACACCTGAAATGAGTCACCTGCTCTACAGTATATTAGTACTAGCTCACACCTGAAACGAGTCACCTGCTCTACAGTATATTAATACTAGTTCACACCTCAAACGAGTCCCTGCTCTACAAAATATTAATACCAGCTCACACCTGAAATGAGTAACCTGCTCTACAGTATATTAATACCAACTCACACCTGAAACGAGTCACCTGCTCTACAGTATATTAATACCAGCTCACACCTGAAACGAGTCACATGCTCTACAGTATATTAATACCAGCTCCCACCTGAAGCAAGTCACATGCTCTACAGTATATTAATATCAGCTCACACCTGAAATGAGTCACCTGCTCTACAGTATATTAATACTAGCTCACACCTGAAATGAGTCACATGCTCTACAGTATATTAATACCAGCTCACACCTGAAACAAGTCACCTGCTCTACAGTATATTAATACCAGCTCACACCTGAAACGAGTCACCTGCTCTACAGTATATTAGTACCAGCTCACACCTGAAACGAGTCACCTGCTCTACAGTATATTAATACCAGCTCATGGCTGAAACGAGTCACCTGCTCTACAGTATATTAATACCAGCTCACACCTGAAATGAGTCACCTGCTCTACAGTATATTAATACCATCTCACACCTGAAATGAGTCACCAGTTCTACAGTATATTAATACGAGCTCACACCTGAAATGAGTCACCTGCTCTACCATATATTAATACCAGCTCACACCTGAAACGAGTCACCTGCTCTACAGGATATTAATACCAGCTCACACCTGAAATGAGTCACCTGCTCTACAGTATATTAATACCAGCTCACACCTGAAACAAGTCACCTGCTCTACAGTAATTTAATACCAGCTCACACCTGAAATGAGTCACCTGCTCTACAGTATATTAGTACTAGCTCACACCTGAAATGAGTCACCTGCTCTACAGTATATTAATACTAGCTCACACCTCAAACGAGTCCCTGCTCTACAATATATTAACACCAGCTCACACCTGAAATGAGTCACCTGCTCTACAGTATATTAATACCAGCTCACACCTGAAACGAGTCACCTGCTCTACAGTATATTAATACCAGCTCACACCTGAAACGAGTCACATGCTCTACAGTATATTAATACCAGCTCTCACCTGAAACGAGTCACATGCTCTACAGTATATTAATACCAGATCACACCTGAAATGAGTCACCTACTCTACAGTATATTAATACCAGCTCACACCTGAAACGAGTCACATGCTCTACAGTATATTAATACCAGCTCACACCTGAAACGAGTCACATGTTCTACAGTATATTAATACCAGCTCACACCTGAAATGAGTCACATGCTCTACAGTATATTAATACCAGCTCACACCTGAAGCGAGTCACATGCTCTGCAGTATATTAATATCAGCTCACACCTGAAACGAGTCTCCTGCTCTACAGTATATTAATACCAACTCACACCTGAAATGAGTCACCTGCTCTACAGTATATTAATACTAGCTCACACCTGAAATGAGTCACATGCTCTACAGTATATTAATACCAGCTCACACCTGAAACAAGTCACCTGCCCTACAGTATATTAATACCAGTTCACACCTGAAATGAGTCACCTGCTCTACAGTATATTAGTACCAGCTTACACCTGAAACGAGTCACCTGCTCTACAGTATATTAATACCAGCTCATGGCTGAAACGAGTCACCTGCTCTACAGTATATTAATACTAGCTCACACCTCAAACGAGTCCCTGCTCTACAGTATATTAATACCAGCTCGCACCTGAAATGAGTCACCTGCTCTACAGTATATTAATACCAGCTCACACCTGAAACGAGTCACCTGCTCTACAGTATATTAATACCAGCTCACACCTGAAATGAGTCACATGCTCTACAGTATATTAATACCAGCTCTCACCTGAAACGAGTCACCTGCTCTACAGTATATTAATACCAGATCACACCTGAAACGAGTCACCTACTCTACAGTATATTAATACCAGCTCACACCTGAAATGAGTCACATGCTCTACAGTATATTAATACCAGCTCACACCTGAAATGAGTCACATGTTCTACAGTATATTAATACCAGCTCACACCTGAAACGAGTCACATGCTCTACAGTATATTAATACCAGCTCACACCTGAAGCAAGTCACATGCTCTACAGTATATTAATATCAGCTCACACCTGAAACGAGTCACCTGCTCTACAGTATATTAATACCAACTCACACCTGAAATGAGTCACCTGCTCTACAGTATATTAATACTAGCTCACACCTGAAATGAGTCACATGCTCTACAGTATATTAATACCAGCTCACACCTGAAACAAGTCACCTGCTCTACAGTATATTAATACCAGCTCACACCTCAAATGAGTCACCTGCTCTACAGTATATTAGTACCAGCTCACACCTGAAATGAGTCACCTGCTCTACAGTATATTAATACCAGCTCATGGCTGAAACGAGTCACCTGCTCTACAGTATATTAATGCCAGCTCACACCTGAAATGAGTCACCTGCTCTACAGTATATTAATACCAGCTCACACCTGAAATGAGTCACCAGTTCTACAGTATATTAATACGAGCTCACACCTGAAATGAGTCACCTGCTCTACCATATATTAATACCAGCTCACACCTGAAACGAGTCACCTGCTCTACAGTATATTAATACCAGCTCACACCTGAAATGAGTCACCTGCTCTACAGTATATTAATACCAGCTCACACCTGAAATGGGTCACCTGCTCTACAGTATATTAATACCAGCTCACACCTGAAGCGAGTCACATGCTCTACAGTATATTATTATCAGCTCACACCTGAAGCGAGTCACCTGCTCTACAGTATATTAATACAAACTCACACCTGAAATGAGTCACCTGCTCTACAGTATATTAATACTAGCTCACACCTGAAATGAGTCACATGCTCTACAGTATATTAATACCAGCTCACACCTGAAACAAGTCACCTGTTCTACAGTATATTAATACCAGCTCACACCTGAAACGAGTCACCTGCTCTACAGTATATTAGTACCAGCTCACACCTGAAATGAGTCACCTGCTCTACAGTATATTAATACCAGCTCATTGCTGAAATGAGTCACCTGCTCTACAGTATATTAATACCAGCTCACACCTGAAATGAGTCACCTGCTCTACAGTATATTAATACCAGCTCACACCTGAAATGAGTCACCTGTTCTACAGTATATTAATACGAGCTCACACCTGAAATGAGTCACCTGCTCTACCATATATTAATACCAGCTCACACCTGAAACGAGTCACCTGCTCTACAGTATATTAATACCAGCTCACACCTGAAATGAGTCACCTGCTCTACAGTATATTAATACCAGCTCACACCTGAAACTAGTCACCTGCTCTACAGTATATTAATACCAGCTCACACCTGAAACGAGTCACCTGCTCTACAGTAATTTAATACCAGCTCACACCTGAAATGAGTCACCTGCTCTACAGTATATTAATACCAGCTCACACCTGAAATGAGTCACCTGCTCTACAGTATATTAATACCAGCTCACACCTGAAATGAGTCACCTGCTCTACAGTATATTAATATCAGCTCACATCTGAAATGAGTCACCTGCTCTACAGTATATTAATACCAGCTCACACCTGAAACGAGACACCTGCTCTACAGTATATTAATACCAGCTCACACCTGAAATGAGTCACCTGCTCTACAGTATATTAATATCAGCTCACACCTGAAATGAGTCACCTGCTCTACAGTATATTAGTACCAGCTCACACCTGAAACGAGTCACCTGCTCTACAGTATATTAATACCAGCTCACACCTGAAATGAGTCACCTTCTCTACAGTATATTAATACCAGCTCACACCTGAAACAAGTCACCTGCTCTACAGTATATTAATACCAGCTCACACCTGAAATGAGTCACCTGCTCTACAGTATATTAGTACCAGCTCACTCCTGAAACGAGTCACCTGCTCTACAGTATATTAATACCAGCTCATGGCTGAAATGAGTCACCTGCTCTACAGTATATTAATACCAGCTCACACCTGAAACAAGTCACCTGCTCTACAGTATATTAATACCAGCTCACACCTGAAACAAGTCACCTGCACTACAGTATATTAATATCAGCTCACACCTGAAACGAGTCACCTGCTCTACAGTATATTAATACCAGCTCACACCTGAAATGAGTCACCTGCTCTACAGTATATTAATACCAGCTCACACCTGAAACGAGTCACCTTCTCTACAATATATTAATACCAGCTCACACCTGAAACAAGTCACCTGCTCTATAGTATATTAATACCAGCTCACACCTGAAATGAGTCACCTGCTCTACAGTATATTAGTACCAGCTCACACCTGAAACGAGTCACCTGCTCTACAGTATATTAATACCAGCTCACACCTGAAATGAGTCACCTGCTCTACAGTATATTAATACCAGCTCACACCTGAAATGAGTCACCTGCTCTACAGTATATTAATACGAGCTCACACCTGAAATGAGTCACTTGCTCTACCATATATTAATACCAGCTCACACCTGAAACGAGTCACCTGCTCTACAGTATATTAATACCAGCTCATGGCTGAAACGAGTCACCTGCTCTACAGTATGTTAATACCAGCTCACACCTGAAATGAGTCACCTGCTCTACAGTATATTAATACCAGCTCACACCTGAAATGAGTCACCTGTTCTACAGTATATTAATACGAGGTCACACCTGAAATGAGTCACCTGCTCTACCATATATTAATACCAGCTCACACCTGAAATGAGTCACCTGCTCTACAGTATATTAATACCAGCTCACACCTGAAATGAGTCACCTGCTCTACAGTATATTAGTACCAGCTCACACCTGAAATGAGTCACCTGCTCTACAGTATATTAATACCAGCTCATGGCTGAAACGAGTCACCTGCTCTACAGTATATTAATACCAGCTCACACCTGAAATGAGTCACCTGCTCTACCATATATTAATACCAGCTCACACCTGAAACGAGTCACCTGCTCTACAGTATATTAATATCAGCTCACACCTGAAACGAGTCACCTGCTCTACAGTATATTAATACCAGCTCACACCTGAAACGAGTCACCTGCTCTACAGTATATTAATACCAGCTCACATCTGAAACGAGTCACCTGCTCTACAGTACATTAATACCAGCTCACACCTGAAACGAATCACCTGCTCTACAGTATATTAATACCAGCTCACACCTGAAATGAGTCACCTGCTCTACAGTATATTAATACCAGCGCACACCTGAAATGAGTCACCTGCTCTTCTTCTTCTTCTTCGATCACCTTGTCCGCACGTTGAATGGCAGTGGAGTTTTACGGTGTCGAGTTGCCAGCCCGGCGCCCAACCTTCCACAGAAGGCACACTCACACTCACACCTAGGGCCAATTTAGAGTGTCCAATCCACCTGCAGCATGTCTTTGGGATGTGGGAGGCCACAGGAGGACATGCAGACTCCGCACAGAAGGCACCCCAGCCAGGGATCGAACCGGAGAACCTCTTGCTGTGAGGTGGCAATGCTAACCACTGCACCACCGTGGCCGCCCCAAATGAGTCACCTGCTCTACGGTATATTAATATCAGCTCACATCTGAAATGAGTCACCTGCTCTACAGTATATTAATACCAGCTCACACCTGAAACGAGTCACCTGCTCTACAGTATATTAATACCAGCTCACACCTGAAACGAGTCACCTGCTCTACAGTATATTAATACCAGCTCACACCTGAAACGAGTCACCTGCTCTACAGTATATTAATACCAGCTCACACCTGAAACGAGTCACCTGCTCTACAGTATATTAATACCAGCTCACACCTGAAATGAGTCACCTTCTCTACAGTATATTAATACCAGCTCATACCTGAAATGAGTCACATGCTCTACAGTATATTAATACCAGCTCATGGCTGAAATGAGTCACCTGCTCTACAGTATATTAATACCAGCTCACACCTGAAACAAGTCACCTGCTCTACAGTATATTAATATCAGCTCACATCTGAAATGAGTCACCTGCTCTACAGTATATTAATACCAGCTCACTCCTGAAATGAGTGACATGCTCTACAGTATATTACACTGCAAGTGTTTAATGTGCTAAAGCTTAATGATGACTGTTGACTGTTTTGTTCCAACTTTTTTCTGAAGACCTCCAGTAAAAAATGAGATCTGCTCAGACCACCACAGTGACTAATTTCTAAATAAACAAAGAAATGAGTAAACAAAGTTCCATAGATAATGAGTGCCACAAACAGTGTGAAATGGCATTGAACACAAATCTTGCTCTAAGACTGAAATGGACCAGAGAGAGAATGTGATATAATGGGTATTACACTGCTAGGTATCAGACAGATACCCTGCAAAATCCTCAGCCATATCCAAAGTGGGCTGCAGAGAATACAGGCTTTTCACTATACATTTTCCTGTCTTGTAATAATGAAGCTATGGCAAGCTGTTCAGGGTACAAATGATCACTTTATGAGTTCGGAGGGGTTTAGTAAGCATGAAGCAATTATTTTAAGTCCGTGTCCCACTGGCACTTCAAAATCTAAAGTGCTGATAAGAATGGCTGCATCAGTCTTCATTCTGTGTTTGAATTAATTGAAGTTGTATTCAGCCCCTAATATATACGTAATGGCTAGACAAATAGTTATCCAACTGTAAGGCTGCAAAATGTAATACATCTGACTAAATAGGAAACTAGACTGGTTTGCAGCACACCAATGATTAACACTAATATGTTTGATCGTACTATGTGACTTCTGGGTTGTGCTGTCTACTAGGAATTACCCATTTACCTGTAATTGATACTGCAACCTCAAAGATGTTATACATAAATAACAGGGGTGGTGGAGGAGCATATCATCTCAAATTGGAAAATTTAGGGGGTCTTGAAAATCAGGAAATCCTTTTTTCTTCTGTTTGTATTTCATAATGCTGTTCATATTCCTGGGGTTTCACTCATTTATAATCACTGTTTTGTGAGTTATTTACAAAAGTGTCAGTGTCTTGTCAGACAGCAAAGTAAAGAGAGATGCCTCAACACTCAATATCTGGACTCCTATTATTAGCCTAACCATTATACACATAACCTCGGACTGCATCCTTCTTCCACTGATGCAATAAGAAATGCACTGGGTGTGTTGTACATTGTTAGATCAGTCATTTATAGTGAGGAGGGTTGGGTTTCCTCATAAGGTGTGTTTGTGTGTGTGTGTGTGTGTGTGTGTGTGTGTGTGTGTGTGTGTGTGTGTGTGTGTGTGTGTGTGAGGAGGGCAGAGTGTAATAGACGAAACGCTCTGATTATGCATCAAAAATTAAAAAAATAAACTTGTTACAGTCAGACTCATAAATAAAAACCTAGCTATGACAGGCTTAATGTAACCAGGTCTTTACATATGAGCTTTGATGTTATAAAAGTAAGTGAACCACACATTGCTGCATAGATGGCAGTCACCAATACACAACATCAGAAAACAGCTAGCAGCTTATAAACTAGTAACACACTTTGCACAGCCACACAACATTTTTTTTTTTTAATGTGAACCACTACATAAGGGTAGTTAAGCTACTAGCCTTTGAGTCTTTGTTGGATGAGGGTTCAACTGGTTGACTTTAACTCAGTAATGTTAACTCAGCAGCCAGTGTTGGTCACAGGTTCATAGGTAGATACTAGGCTAGCTGCCCAGCAGGCCATTTTAAGCCTAGCCAGTTTCCCTTTTTCTGCTTGAATTAACCAATCTCATTGGATTAGAGATTTCCCTTACCCATCCCATGGCTGATAATTATATATCACCCCTAATGAGAATAACTAGGATCATATCATAGAGAATTTGAGGTGACTCATGCATGGTATAATGCATTTAGGAGCTGCCTCATTCCATTAGTAGTACAGGGGGCAGTCCTGGAGTAAATTTTATGTTTCACATCCACAGATACAAGTTGCACTTGAATATGGACAGGGATGAACTTTGTTTTATGTGGATGGGAAGTCTGTTCCAGAGCAGTGGTATCCTCATGAGATATACCTGTCCCACCAAACTGATCTGTTAATGTTGGAGAAGAGGTTTAGATGCCTAGACCAAGTATCTCTGATGCCATTTGACTTGCTGATGTGCAGTAAATCCATCAGTATTGGGCCAGAGAATGCCTTGTAAAGCAGACACCAGTTACCTCATAGCAGTCTGTAGGATACTGAGTATAGTGACAGGGCTTTGAGTTGGTCCATGTAGGACATGTGGTTTAGACCTTGTATCCTTTTAGTAAGGTACCTCTGTGGGTGTCTGAATAGTTACATGGTAAAGGGGCATTATATTCAACGACTGGCCTAATAAGGGCTGAGCAAAGGGGGACAATGACACCTCTAGATTTAGACACAATCCCTTTGTTTATAAACTGTGCAATATATAAGGACTTTCTGACAAGAATGAACACATGTTGACCAAAAGCTAGGTCATAGACCACATAGGTTCCCAAATCCTGAACAACTGGGTCAACCCTTCGGGGCATGTTGTCAATGTGGCACTTCCCTAAGGTAAATGACTTCTCAAAGAATACAATAATACATTTTTTGACATTTAGTTTTACTCCAGGATTTTGGCACCAGTTATTTATTATTTATTTGGGACAAACCTTCCTGCAGGATGGCTAAGTAATTTGGGGATTCAATGATGGCTCATAGCTTGCAGTCCTCTGCAAACATAGTCAGCCATAGCCCTTTGGTATTGGCTTTATTTCAGTAAAGTAGATGCCAAATAGGAAGGGTCCCAATATAGAACCCTGGAAAGTAATAGAAAATCACTTGTGATGCATTCCTATTTGTGTGCTGTCACTATTAATGCTGTATATAAATCATTTCCCTTTTCTCCACAACTGTGTTGTGATGGAGTTAGTATATTTAATTAAGGGGTGCAGGATACATTTTTCCCTGGTTAATCAGATTGAAGCTTTAACCATCTGTAATTTGGGAAGATGTAGGGGACACCATTCAGGCAGCCACGTATACAGTTATAACTGAGTCTCTGACTGCAAGTATTTCTGTATTTGAGAAATCAATTTTCTTTGATTCCATTTCTTGAGCATGCAAAAACAAAATGAAAATGCCAACAAAGCTAGAACTTCCACTGAGTGACCTCCCAAACCTCTTGTATCAGAGGCACATGGGATATATGCAAACGATCCTTATGAACATCAGGTGTTTCAGCTCATTGACAATTCTGAATGCCCATGACTTGTTTAGCCATTTTGCTAGCTTTGCTGGAGTTTTCATTTTGTTTTTACTGATTGGTTTTTCAGTGACCTTCTCACTCATTGTTTTAATTTCTTGAGCATGTAGAAGTCTGGTAATGATGAACTATCCTAACATGATCTGGGAGGTTATACAGCCATATCTTGTTTTAAATATGCTGAATCCTGAGGTGATGGGTCAGCCACATAAATTATATGACTCTGAAGTAGCTCTTTATCAATGATGTGCAGGCATCTGATGTAACTGACCTTCAGTCAAGAAGTCAAGACATTGCACCACTCTAGCAGCTATTACACAACTGAATAAGGTACTGACCAACAAAACCTATATACCTGTATGCCTCGCTCCCTGCTGTTAAGTTTTTGTTGTAGTAACAGTATTTTGTGCTATCATTTATTTTGTAGTGTCCTGTGTGGTTGCTTGAACTGGACTGTAATTGCTGCATCATATAAAGAAAGGTAAAAACAGGAGTACTGATGGGTAATTTCAAATCTAACCATATTATCCCTAAGCTGAAGGCTAGACTGTTCATCAGTCCACTGGAAGATCAGCTGTAAAAGTAACAAATGAAATGTATAACCTTACAGAATAAGGAGATGCCTTAATGGAAAAATTCAGTGCATGCCTACCACCCCGATCACTAGTTTCACAAAGCCAGCAAGGAGTTTTAAAAATTAAGTTTTGGTCTTCTAAACAAAGACATGTGGCTTATGCCCTGCCAGTGAAACCTAAACTTTTACACCACTTGAGCACTGCTTGTTTTATTTTCATGTGTAGGTTTGTTTCAAAATTGTTTAATAATGGTTGGTCTATGTTTATGAATTTTAAAACGTGAAGTGCTAATTTTTTGTTTAGAGTGTTGTATAATCAAAGACTAATTGGTTCCCACTGTGTGGGCAGTTTAAATGCAGCCTACCTGAAAAAGCTTTATGTGTGATGTTCAGATAATTACTGTGTTTTATTTTTTTTTTCTCAAATTTTTTTTTATTTTTCAAATACAGTTGAATAAATTCCATAGTATTTGTAGATAACAACTTAAATAACTATATACACTATTTACATCAGCCTGACACTATAACAGAGCTCAATATATACAATTACTTTATATGTATAATAATACAGTTATCAGAGTGCATCTGTTCAGTTATTGTAGTGTCAATCAATGATAAGACTTTTTTCCATGGATTGTTAATAAATGACTTAGAATGAATCCTTAATTCTTTAATTTTAATTTCCAATAATGCTGTGGTCTTCAGTAGGCTGTAGAAGTCTTCCAAAATCAGTATTGTGTGTGTATTCCATCTTCTTGTAATACACTTCCTTGAGATTGGAAGAATTGTCCATACTAGATACATATTTGACTCATTCAAATGAGGAACTTCATACACATTTAATAATAATAGAGCTTTAGATAAGTTAAATGATTCATTAAATAAAGCTTGTAAAAAGTTTTTAATACCATTCCAAAAATGGCTTAATTTTAACACAGTAAAAAAAATGTGATTCCAATCTGCATTGTGTATTTGCTTAGACCTCCAACATATTCCTTTTGTGGAAGAATTAATTTTAGTAATTCTATCTGGAGTTAAGAATGCTCTGTGCAAGCATTTCCAATTAGAAACTTTCCAGTATTGTGTAAAGGATGTATGTTTTATTGATAATAAAATATTTGATTTAATTTCTTCAGTTAGCTGTAATGAGTGTCAATTTGTTATATAATTCCAATATGAGGATTTGGGTGTTGTTTTATAATTTATCAATATCTTGTAAAATTTCGAAATACTATTTCCCATGTCATAATTATTATATATGATTTCATATAGGTATTTTGTAAGTTTAGGTATTTCTTTAAATGAAGAATTACTAATTATTCTGTATAAATGTTGCGAATATGTTAGAATGCTTTGCATAGTTAACCAATTTTGTTGTGGAATTTTGTATGTTGCTTCTATTGTTTGCATATCCAAAACTTTTAGTTCTTTGATACATTGAAACCAACAAACAAATTCTTTCTGTTCCCAGGAATTCAATATCTCTCTGTATATTTTATGTGGATAGCTCTTTGTAACTATGAATGGTGTTAAAAAATCAAACCAGATTTTTAAATCTATATTTGCATTAATATTGTTCCTAAATGAGTCAATGTAATTAATCATACAAGTTTTAGTGGGCTTAGTAATGTTATATTGCATACTAATACATAATATGTGCCATGGCAAATTGTTTTTATCTATTTGAATTTTTTTTGTAAATCAAATTCATTTATTCATATTACACTTAGTAATTCTTTCCAATTTGCAGAATAATTTAGACTTATCCAATCTGAGATTGTTTTAGATATTGATGCTTTTATATATGTTTCTATATCAGGGAAGTTTATTCCTCCCTGTTTCCGTGGTCTGATATGATGTATTAAAGCTATTCTGTTTCTTTTGGGAAACCATAAAAATGTTATTAGGCATGAGTTTATTTCTTTGAGTATATTGCTTTCTGGCAAAAGTTGTATTGCCAAAGCTATATATAGAATCTTGGGTAGTAAAACCATTTTTATTAACTGTAGTCTATCTTCAAATGTTAATATTATTTTGTTCCACTTTTCCACAGAGAATTGAATTATATTGATATTATTGTAGTTTTTTTATACTAATTCATTATTATCCTTGCATAACTCAATTCCTAGATATTTTAAGGTAGATTCTTGTTTCCCTATAATGTGATTCCCCTTCGTCCGCAATTCTTTTTTTATTTAAAAATAAACATTTTAATTTTAATTTATTGAAATGGAGTCCTGAAGAACTGTAAAATGTGTCAATTAAAATATCTAATTCTTCTAATGTCTCTTTTTTATTGGATAATGTTAATAATATGTCATCAGCAAAGAGCATTACTTTAGAATTGTATTGTTCATAAACATCTACTCCTTTGATTTTTGTATTGTTACATATTGAATCTGCCAGTATTTCAATAGCCAAAGCAAATAGAATCTGTGACATGGGGCATCCTTGTTTAGTACCCTTTGTTATATGTATAGATTAAGAGGTGAAAGGACCTAGCTTAACATACGCTAAATTATTTGTGTGTGTGTGTGTGTATATATATATATATATATATATATATATATATATATATATATATATATATATATATATTCTTTAGTAGATGAACAAATAACACCATAATTTTGAATAAATAGTCCCAATTTAGGGAATCAAAGGCTTTCTCGATATCTAAGCCAATTATGAATGTTTCTTTATTTTCTTTATTAACATACTCTATAAGATAAATTATCCTTTTAATATTGTCATGTGTGTGTCTATGATATATAAACCCAGTTTGATAATTATTTATTGTTTTGGATAGAGGTATTTTCATTCTGTTAGTTAATATTGTCATAAATATCTTATAATCATTATTTAATAATTATATAGGTCTTTATGAGGTACAGAGGTTTGGGGATTTGTTTTCCTTTAGGATTGGTGTGATTAAGGAATATCTCCAAGAGGGTGGTATTAAAGGTTGTGACTGAATTTCCAGTAGACTTTTATGAAAGAGGTATAGTATCTTTGAAGGAAAAAGTTTATATATTTCCATAATTATGCCATCTATACCTGGAGCTTTATTATTTTTTACCCTCTTTTATTGTATCTGTCATTTCTTTGTAGGATATGTGTGCTTGCAGATCTAGTTTTAATTTTTCTGGTATTTTTTTTTATATTAGAACATTTTTCATCTAGATTTAATTGATCAATATGTATATTTTCTTTTTGGAAATGCTCCATATAGTGATTTCTATAGGCATCAAGAATGTTACCTATATCCAAGACATTTTCCCCTTTCTTTTCATGGAAGATACTTTAATGTTATTAGCTTTTGATTGTATTTTGATTCTTGTGGATAAATTATGTAGATATTTGGGAGACGTGTCCAAGGTATTAATTTTTAATTTTTCTAAAGCTAAACTAGTTTTATGTGTTCGAATTTTGTTATCTTTATTGTTTAATATTTCTGCTTTCTTTTTCATCTCCAAATGATTTTGATTTTTTTTCAGCTTTATGAAAATAAATTCAGAATCCCATTCTCTGATTTTTTTCAATACCAAGTTAGGGTTTTACCATATATGTAAGCTTATACCCATATCATTATTTTATTTATCTCTGTGGTGTAATTAATATTTAAGAAGACCTGTAATTTAGATAATAACCAGGGTTTGAACTTGCTGGGATTCTGGAGTTAAAGATTAATGGTTTGCACCCATTTTAAAGTTTTAGTATTAATGAATTGTGGTCTGAAAAGGGGCAGGGAGTGATAGAGAAATTAATGATTTTAGAGTGTAAGTCATGAGCAGCAAATATTTTATTTATTCTAGTTTGGGTACCAAATATATGATCTTGATGGAAAAACAAAAAAGATTTATCTTCTTTAAATTTGAAAGTATCTACAAGATGAAATGATTCTACCCACTTGTTTAAATATTTTGATACAGCAGATGTATGCAGCGGTCTTTTATTTGTAGTTTCAGAAATATCAAATATACAGTTAAAATCTCCTCCTAATGTTAAGTTGCCTTTATAATTATTGGAAATGAAATCCAAGTGTTTTTTTAACAGTTCCTGATCCAATGCCTGGGAACCAGTATAGATTGGCTAGGATCCATATTCTGTTATTATATTTAACTATTACTAATGCCATAAGGACTTTTTTATCTTCATACTTATTAATGATTTCTGGGTTAATCGCATTTGTTTTCCATAAAATTGTTACCCCTTTTGTCTTTGTCTTATAAGTGGATTGCACCAATATCATATATTCCTTAGGATTCCATTTGTAATTGTCATTTGTTTTGAATGAGCTTCTTGAAGGAAGACAATTTGTGTTTTGTTCAGTTTTAAATATTTCAGTAGATTTGATCTCTTGCTAGGATTGTTTAAGCCATCAGTATTTAAAGATAATAAAGTTATTTCCATCTTAGGTTATTTAGACTATGTATTTTTTGTTTTATTGTGACTATTAAACATTTTCCTCTGATAGCTATAAAGTACATGTTTGAGCTTTTAAAGGAAACTATCAGTTTTATACTTTGAGTGTTTTATACTTTGAGTGTTTACCAATAAAGTAATGTTTTGGTCAGGCATACTAAAAATGTTTTTGTGAAATAAATTTAAATTAATAAATGTTAACAAAACTAAGATCTGCACTAGCCATGGAATGAAAATCATTCCTAATCTGATGGATAAACCTAAGTGCATCAGATTATCACTCATACCTTGACAATCCAGAACATCAGAGCTCCATAAATTGAATTATCATATGGAGAATATTTGTAATATGAATAAGCAATATTTCTATTATTTGAACAGATATAGTACTATTGTTGATTAGACTGAATTCTAACACAGCATAAATGTCTATTTATTGTATAAGCAATTAATATTCACATGAAAGATATATGACAAGCAATTCAATCATAGTAAAATGGGATGTATCATATATATAAAGCACACAATTATTTAACATATTCACCCTTATTGATGAAGTCTTTCAAAACTTATTACTTAATATAAACAGATGGTAATAATATTTATACCTAATGTTTATAATACAATGTATTTTACTGGATATATCAGAAGTTATATTTCATTGTTTGCCAGCATTTAAGTAATCACTTTGTTTGTTGCTAACTTACTTAAAGCATCAGGTTTGTTTTATGTAAACATTGATGAAAGTTAATGCATTTTAATTATCAGTGCATCCCTCTTCCACCCATTTCCTATACATAAGGCTTTTTATATCTGTCATTTCTTATTATAAAATGAGTGAAATTATAGGTTAAAAGCAACACATTCACTTATTGTGATTAATGATTACAAGTTCCCTTTCCATATTCATAAATTGCCATTTTATGACCTAAACTGAAAGTTTTTAGATTTAAATGGCAACATTATGTTTTGTATAATCAGCAAAGGTTAAACTGAGTGATTATTGTCAATTTAATACTATTTGTTCAGAATATGATTGTTACATTCTGTGACATTTCAAGTTCAGGCTTCTATTGTTTCTCTTGAACAACTTTGTCAGTTTGATGTCATGTATAAAAAGTAGTTATCTTGGTAACCGCTTAAGTATTATAAGATGGGTTAGAAAAACTACAATTCAAGTTAAAGAAATTACATGACTTGCTATGCATATTTACTTGTATAAGAAAATCATCATGCTTCCCCTGGATGTTCAATGTAGTATATGTCATTTATGACAAGTTAAGACAATAGTGTTATTATACACAAGCCCATGTTATTAAATCCTGTATTTAATATCTAAATTCAGCAGACTGCTTCAGCTTATATGATGATTATATGTTTTATGTCTAGATTTACTAAAATCATACATTACATAACTATTGTGTGATTTTTTTTTTTTTTTTTGGCTGTTGCTTAGTTATTTCAGAGACCACAAGCTGCAATGTTTATTCTTATTATTAACTCCTTCCAAGCATGTTTATACAGTCCATAGACTTTAAATTATGAGACCCTAGTTTCTTATTTGTTCTATTTCCATCGTTATATACACACATATCAGTACTTCAAGCACGGGCAATAATGCCCATCCAGTTTTTCCAGAATACCATTCACTAATTCATGTGGTGTGTTTACAGGCTGTTCTTAAAATATCCAAACCAATATTTGTCCTGTTCCATTTTACCAGCCTGTTCCATGCAGTGGCCACTTGGCCAGTGAACCACTCAACACACCCTCCATTTCCACAGATATTTCCACGAAGGAAATCCAATGACTCTCCAGCACTTCCCAGTGACCCCAAACACCCCTAGAATCAGCTATCCCCATATGTCCAACACGTCCAAGCAAGCTCACCTCCCAGACCATTGCAAAGGGTACTGCACAAGACCAAGTGCTGTTAGTCTTTCACAATAACTCAGGCTTCCACTCTTATGTAAGTCCTTAATGTATTTGGACCAAAATACATTTTAAATATAAAATTGCGCTTATTATTTATTTTTATCAAGAATTAACTTAATGAGCTAAACGAAGTGTTGTGAGAGCATCAATATGCGTACATGTGGTTTAAAACAGCCCATATATATATATATATATATATATATATATACACACACATATATATATATATATATATATATATATATATATATATATATATACACACACATATATATATATATATATTTTTTTTAAACCAAAAATGTTATTGCCGAGAATCATCTCGGAGGCTCCTCAGAGCAGTTAGGCATTATCGTCACTCTGTCTCCTTTACCATAGCAACCTGGGAGCATCTGTTTCTGATAGTGTGTCTGTGTACTGCATACCAGAGGCTTGTGATGCACTTGAAGCAAAGTTTCACTTCACTGCAACTTCAAGCCTAAATTCCCTCCCTTTCAGTGAGACAGCACCCAGGTAAAGAACAGAGAGCAAACAGATCGAAACCCCCCCCCCCTTCCCAACAAGCCGCCACAACAAGAGACAACAGACTCCTCCAGCCCTCCCACCTCTCAGTCAGCAGACATACAAACAAACAAACAAACCATTCTCTGACAAATTGGCCTGAAATTGTCCATTAAAATGACTTCAAATGTAAAAGTCATGGGCAATCAGAATCACCATATAGTTGAAACACCTGATGTTTATAAGGGTCATTTGTATATATCCCATGTGTCTCTGTTATAGGAGGTTTGGGAGGTCACTCATTGGAAGTTCTAGCTTGGCTGGAGTTTTCATTTAGTTTTTACTGATTTGTTCTAGTATTCTGGAAGAATAATCATTGCCAAACCTTATTTTATAACTATGGATCTAGGTGGAGTATTTGTTGAGTTAGAAGCAGGTTTCCTCAGTGCTCTATGCGCCCTTTCAATTCCAAATGAAAGTCCCTCTTTCATGTCTAAAAATTCGGGAATCCAGGTTGTTAAGAATGAAATAATGTCTTCACCGTCAGTGTTTTCTGGCAGACCAAAGATCCTTATGTTATTTCTCCTTTCCCTGTTTTCTAAGTCATCTATTTTGTTAAGCAGCCATGTATTCTGTTTAAGCAGAAATTCTTCTTGGAATTATTCCTTTTTGAGTCTCCCTTCAATGTCATTTAGAGAAGTCTCTATATTTGTTATTTTTGCATGGTGTTGCTGTAATAGTTCCTTAAGAGTATCAGTCTGTTTTTGAGAATTTAATTTGAGGTTTTCTAAGTTATTTTAAAGCCATCCATCTTCAAAGATAGTCCCTGTATGGTAGATGTCATCAATTGTAATTCTTTTTTCAAAGCAGCATCTGGGTGAGAATTCCTTGAGTTGTTCATATTCAGTGACTCAGTATACCTCTAAGTTACTTGACAGGAAAATTTCTGTATATCTCCACCAAAATTGATATTTATGTAGCTTAGTAATTTATCTATAGATTTCTGAAATTTTAAAGTTGAAAATAAAATTTTCCTATATTATTATACTAGTTTATGGAGCACTCAAAATTCACTGCTCTCAGTTGGCTATCTAGGCTCCGCCCCCACTGCATTTTATTTGTAGTTCTTACCTGCTGATCACAGTCTGATGCAATGCAAAATTACTCATCAATGTTTTTGTCCCCATAACAGAATGTTGTTGCTTTCTATGTAACTAAAAATATCATGCCCATTGTTTCTTTTCATATCCTTGTCATTTGTTATTATGATACAATACATTTCTAATACTGGGTCACCCTAAAAAGGGACATTGTTCATTTGCCAAAAACACCTTCTAGTCAAAAGAATAAACAAAGAAAGACACTGGGTGACAAAACTTTGGTTGCCAGTTGGCTGACCTTTGCCATTTCAGTCTAAGTCTGAACCTGAGGAAATGGTTTATGATACCTCTGACACATTTGTTCCAGCAAAGATTACTTTTATTCATCACTCCAGGAAGCATGGCAGCAAATGAATATAATCAGGGATAAATGCGTTTTCTCTAACTTCTAGACGCAAAGGATAAAAGCAGAAGACTATAGTCCTTAAAATCCAATGAATGGTCGATTGGATTACAAAAGAACTATAATTTCCAGCAAGCCTCAGCGTTTGACTTTATATATATGTACATACTTGGAAGAAACAGACTCCTCACCTAGAGACTGTGTGTGTGTGTGTGTGTGTGTGTGTGTGTGTGTGTGTGTGTGTGTGTGTGTGTGTGTGTGTGTGTGTGTGTGTGTGTGTGTGTGTGTGTGTGTGTGTGTGTGTGAAAACTCTTGTGAGTTTTATGACATCTGAAAATGACAAGGCACTGTAGGATTAATGCTAGTTTTCACCTGTGCCTCCCTTTATTTCAACACAGCAGGGTTACATTTGGAATACCTTCTCCAAGAAAGTTACTTGATGTTTTCTTAAGAAATGACTGCTTTTGCTGTATCAGAGTTCTGTCTTAAGTGATTGGTTTGATCACCTGTTTTTTAAATAATAAAGTGACAGGTTATGCCTGCAGGGAAGTATTGATGCTATAATATGTGTCTGCTCATTTAGTTTACAGTTTAATGTGTAACACTTTTAAATGTGTTTCCATTTGTCATATTTAGAACATATACTATGAAAGCAAACAGTAACACTTACAAGGGTGCAGTGCAATTCAATATTGAATAAAGGGGTCTTTCAGTCCCACTAGGTGTAGCTCAGTAACGCTTACCCTGGATGGTATTTTTGCCATTGGCAACTGACTTGAGATTTTAAATATATCTGAAAAAGTAAAGGAAAGTTACAGAGCATTAAGTAGAAATACATATTTACTGTACTGTGACCTAGAAAAATGATAATCATTCTGATATTTTCCAATTCTATGAAGGACTGACTGGATTTTTATAAGACAATGTCCAGCAAAACAAAATTCCTCTGAGTATCATGTTATCCACTGCAGTATCTATAAGAGGTTCAGAATGAAAAGCTAAAATCTGATATACTGCTTATCGCAAAAAGTAATTTGCTTCACATCATCTCTTCCCCCTCCAAACTCTGCTAATCATCAAGCATGTTATATCCCTCCTGCATTATCTCACCGATAAGCTCAGCTATTTTTTTTCTGGAAATTCTGGATGCTGTCCCTTTCTGGGTGGATCCTACAAAATTCTTGGTAGACAAATCCCGACAGCTGTTGTTTGGCTGAAGTCTGGAAAGGGAAAATTACTGGATAGGCCATTTGGGACTGTATCCTTCATGTCTGCGGAAGAGACTAAAAATCTGTAATAATGGAGTGAAAGACATGCAATTAAGTAAGCTATGGGTCAGTTATACTCCTGCATGTCTCACAAAGAACATATGTAATACCCTCCCACACATTGTTTGCTCTAAGCCACAGAGTGCTGCTGACAGAGATATATCCCATTCCCTACATTGGGGTAAGAGAACAAATAACCCGTCCTCATGTCCTTTCAGATGAGATTTTCTGACTTTTCTGAAAGTGGGTTATCAGCAGTGCAGATTAACAGCTTGTGTCTGAGGCAGCAGGCCAGTTACTTAACAAAAAAATTATTAATTATTGGTACATTGCAATTCTTCAACCATATAATTAACACTTAAAAGAGAAGTAGCAACACAAGGCAAACTCAATAATCTCAATGCCCACCTTTCAGACTAAGTAGGAAGTAAAAGTAACAAGTAGTGGGATAAATGATGTTGATCTGGGTAAAGAACTGGCTGAAGAAAAGTCTCCTGTGATATATGAAAATATCCATCAGGAACATGACCAATAGCGTATTTCTGTGGTTGGTACTACATCCATTGCTTTCCAGAATACAGGAACTACAGAGTAGCAAATAGTAATGATAGCTGGGGTACTCTATAGAGGGGACCAGATTTACTATGGTCTAGCAATACCAACTACATTTTACTGCAGAAATACAGAATAGTAAACTTTGGAGAGAAGAATTAAAAAATGCACCTTATGAGGTTCTGTCTTACTATGTGATTGGTTTGATTTTTTTTTTGTAATAATAAAGTGACAGGTTATGCCTGAGTGGACATTTAATTTAAAGTAAAAACAAAAAGATAATGAAAGATTTAGACTGTCCATCATGCAAAAATTGATTCATGTGACCAGTACAACAGGTCAGCTGAAAAACCTAACATAATATCATTGTGCTATATTATGAGATTAATAGAATTTGGATATAAAGAAGTTCTTAATACCACTACAGCTTTGGTAAGGCTGTGCCAACAATGAAATACATTTTTTCAGTTATGGAGGCTTTATTTACAGAAAGGCATAATGTCAGGAGAAGGGTTAGTGAAGCTTGTTAAGAACATATTAATGAATTATGGCAAAAACTCTCAAAACATGAGATGCCTGCACCACTTTTGTGAGGGCAGTGGTAGTTTAATAACCATGCTGCAGAGAGGTACTTAACTATGGGTCTGCACTTCTGCCTCAGGTGTATAATTTTATTTATTTATTTATTTTATTTATTTATTTAAATTTGTTGACCGGGAGTGTCCGACTGGACATAGGTCCATTTTCAGCGGAGGCCCGGGGAGAAAAGCTCCACAGTAAAATAAACAGACAGTAGTTACATTGGATTACACAGCGATTAACAATTTAACATAGCAATTACTTACAACATATTTACAGATGAAGAACATAGTACATCAGTAGACAACTAGAATCTTTATCTGTGAAGTACATAACAGACATTAACAAATGTTACAATGAGAAGTTCCTGCTGTATAATAAGTACAAGGCTTATGAGCATATGAGCTTGCTATAATCAAGGTAGTTAGTGGAGTGGAAAGAAAGGTAGTGGTTGGAAGGGGTGGATGATATTAGAGTGGGAGTTGCAAGAGCATAGCCAGCATGTTTTTAGGTGCGCTTTTAGTAAAGTTTTGAAGTGGGTGCATGATGGTACGGAGGTAATTGTGGGTGGGAGTGAGTTCCATAATTTGGCTATGGCGCAAGAGAATAGTGCTTCACCAGCAGAGTTATTGGCTTTAGTGATTTGCAAGTGATTTTTGTTGCTGGATCTTAGTGGCCTGGTGGTGCGATAGGGTTGGAGTAGATTCTGGAGGGATGGGACATTTAGTGGATGGTTTACTAGTTTGTGGGCGAGTGAGAGTTGATACCACTGAAGGAGGTGAGGGAGTTCAAGCCAGCCCAGTTCAGCAAGTGAGAGACAGTGGTGACTACGGTAGGATGCCCCTGTGACGAATTTGGCGATTTTGTTGTAGCAGGTCTCTAGCTTGTTTAGATCACATTGCCTTAGGTTGGTATATATTGGAGAGGCATAAAGTAGGGTGGAGATAAGGTGGGAATTTGCTATTAAAATCTTTGCTGCTTTGGTGAGAAATTGCTTATTTTTGTATAACGTTCCTAGTTTTTTGTGGACTTTTTTTATGGTCATGGATATGTGAATGTCAAATTTTAGTTTATTGTCTATTTCCACTCCTAGCAATTTGGTGTGCTCAGTTGGGTATATAGTGGTGTTGTCTTTTGCTGTGATGTTTGGTGGGTTGGAAGATGAGTAGTTTAGTTTTGTTTGGGTTGAGTATTAATTGGGCATCGGATAACCATGTTTCAACAGAGGAAAAGGCTTCCTGTGTGACTTTTTGCAGTTTTGGTAGGGACTTGGCTGAGCAGATGATGGTCGAGTAATCTGCGTATTGTATGAGTGTGCCATGTTTGGTGGCAGAGGCTAGATTATTGGTGTAAACAGAGAAGAGTAGGGGTCCAAGGATGGATCCTTGGGGAACCCCTATGGAGACAGGTAGTTGGGGAGATATGTCATTCTGCCATACAACGGATTGTTGGCGGTCAGACAGGTAACTCTGAAACCAGTTGGTGACTGATTGTGAGAAGGATAGGTTACTGAGGGCAGAGATAAGTTGTTTGTGTGGGACCATGTCAAATGCTTTAGATAGGTCTAGGAAAGTAGCAGAGGAGAGATAGCCATTGTTTTTGTGCTGAAGGATGGTGTTAGTAAAGGACAGTAAGGCAGTGGTGGTGCTATGGTTTGGTCGGAAACCATGCTGAGTACTGGAAAGGAGGTTGTTAGTAAGGAGGTAGTCTGAGACCTGAGAGTGTATGCATCTCTCTAGTATTTTGGAGAGTGGAGAGAGAATAGCTATGGGGCGGTAATTGGTTAGTTCTGCGGAGGGTCCGCCTTTGTGAAGGGGAATTATATGTGATACTTTCCACAGTGTGGGAATGTAACTTTCTGACAGAGATCGGTTAATTAAGATGGATACTGGGTAGGCCAGAGCATCAGCTGCGATTTGTAGGTATTCACTTGGGAGGTTGTCTGCTGCTAATTTGGTGGGTTTAAGTTTAGTTAAGAGTTTTTTTATGTTGGAGGTAGGTACAGGAGAAAAAGAGAAGGCAGTGGGGAGATTACTAGTTGAAGGTGTGGGTTGGAGGGGGGGTTGTGTTGTTTAGCTAGTGATAGTATCGTTTGGGTGAAGTGTGTGTTGAATGAGGTAGCAATATTTTCTGAGGAGTGAGGGATGTTAGGAGGAGGGGTACTGACTTTACCTGGGTGGAGGATGGAGTTTATGGAGGACCAGAATTGTTTGGGATTGTGTTGTGAGGAGTCTAGGGCAGACTGGTAGTATTGGAATTGGTCCTGTTTTGTTAGCTTTTTGACTCTATTGCGTAGTTCTAGGAATTTCTGTCTAGCTGAGGGGGTTTTGGTTTTGTGCCAGTGCTCCCAGGCTTTATCCCTGTTTTTCATTTCTGACTTAGTGGTTTTCTGCAGCCATGGGGAGGGTTGTGCTTTGGTTCTGGAAAAATCTTATGGGGGCATGGTAATTAAGGATGTTCAGGAAGGTAGTATTAAAAAATTTAACTGCGTCATCTAGACTGAGGTACTTTAGAGGATGCCAGTTACATTCTTTGAGGGATGAGATGAATGTGAGTGGGTTAAAGTTTAGTTTTTTATGTATTTGACGGTAGATGACAGGTTTAGCATGGTATAGGTATTTTTTGAGTAGGAATGTTGGGGAGTGATCACTGAGACTATCTGATAAGCAGCCTGTTATATATGACTTGGGGCTCTTACTGACTAGTATCCATTCCAGGGTAGTGTGCTTGCTGGAGTTTTTATTTATCCTGGTTGGTGACTGGACTAGTTGGGTGAAGCCATGAAGGTGTACATGATGGGTTGGATTGTTGCCAGAACAGGATTGCCAGTCAATATTGAAATCACCTAAGATGATAGTTTCTTGGGGGAGATGGTGGGTAGACCAGCTGAGGAGGTTTTCTAGTGGAGGGATGTTTTGGCCAGGTGGGAAGTAGCATCCAATTATGTTGATGGTTTTGTTTTGGTTAATTTTGAGGTTGGTATATATTATTTCTTCATTGCCTATTTGTGGAGATGATGATTTTAACATCTGGATGTTTAGATGCTGTTTAAATATTATAGCTACACCACCTCCTTTTTTGTTTAGCCGGTCTACTCTTAGTATGCTGTAACCTGTAGGGAGTATTTGCTCACTGGTAATGTGAGGTTTTAGCCAGGTTTCTGTCAGGATGACTATATCTGGGGAGTACAAGTCTATGGTGGCATGGAGTTCATGGACTTTGTTGGATATACTTCTAATATTTAGGCTTAGTAGAAGGATGTCACTTGGCTTTCTATTGGCTGTAATATGGGAGAAGTTGTGGTTTCTAGTCTGATTATGAGGATTGGGGTTGGAGATGGTAGTGCCAGGGTTGGGGTGGATGTCTCCACTTAGGGCTAGTTTTGATATGCATGAGATTATTAGTTTTCTCAGTTTTTGAATGTGTTTGTTTATAAGGGAAACTTTATGATTGTGCTCTGTGGGTAATAGGTATGGTGGGAGGGTTACTATGTTAAGTTGTAGGGATGTTTTATGCTTGAGTAATATAGTTGGTAGAATATGTGGGGGGTGAATAGGGATGGTTCTTGAGCTGGTGGGAGGGGAGCTGAATGTGGGTGAGACATGAGTGGTGGTGTGAGTAGTAGTACAGTGGTAGTGGTTGAGTAGGGGAATGATGGAGCTTTGGTAGGATGTAAGATACGCAAGGAGAGTGCATGCAGTGAGCATGGGAAAGGTATGCTTGTACATGTTAGTTGAGGAGGTGTAACAGTAGTGGGAAGATGGAGGAGGTAGTGTTGGGTTACCGCTGTGGTTGGCTATTGGAAAGATGGGAGGGGTTTGAGTGCAATAAAGGTGGGACCACTGGGGCGGAGGGAATAGGGGCAGGGTGGGGAGCTGCGGTAGAGACCCTGTCAGTTGCTCGTATGAGGGGGATGGAAACAATCACAAAGTAGAGACAAGTATGTGTTAAGAAACAATCACAATTGACCAAGGACTGCTCTGAAACTGTAAGTCATTTCTTAATTTCTCAGGTGGAAAAACAGGATAACCTTGTATCAGTAGGCTACTGTGGTCATAGTTTAAATGAACAAACACACAGTATTGATCAGTTATGGATACTATTTGCTAACAGAAGGGAATAAGAGAAAGTGGAAGATGTGTGTGTGTGTGTGTGTGTGTGTGTGTGTGTGTGTGTGTGTGTGTGTGTGTGTGTGTGGTGGGGGGGGCTGCTTACAAGCCAAAGCAGAGTGCTCTCCAGGGGAAAATGAATATTGGCTCAAACAGGTAGACACATACTCAAAGTTAACTGTAGCTGTTTGCAGACAGTTCAGACCCAGACTGCACTTTTCTTACAAGAATGTTAAAGGTGGTACCGCAGTTGAATACTTAAGAGTGGTGTTAGGTCTAGAAAATAAGAGTACAGAGAGGAGTAAGTACTGTTGAGATGGTAAATATATATTATAAAGATTATAAAAAACACACTGAGCAAATAGCTACCGCATGCAGGACAATGTCATGAACCAACTACTTAGTATATGCAGATACTGAGCCAATTGGAAGAACATTAGAAATGCTCATAATTACATCACTTTATATCACAAATATAACAATATGTCAACCGTCACATTAGAGAACCATATAGTCCTACTTGAGAGTGAGAGTTGGGACCAGAAGATATTAATCAATTTGTGCACCACCTCAAAACATAGTTTCTTTGTCTGTGATTTCCACCTTAGGGGTATGACCTTGAATTTCCTATCATTTCTATTTTTCTCTATACAGTAATTGAGATGGTAGCAAACCTCATGAGCAAGTGTAATAGCTTTCACAGCCAGACATCAAGGGAACAAAAGCACTTTTGAAATTAAGGCCTTTAGGCAGGGATATAGTGGTTGGCTTTGGAGTAGGCTTGTTGAATTTGTGGTTAATTTTGTACTAATTTTGAAGGAAAAGGTGACAGTCTAGTGATCAGGTTTGATTAAGGAGGGGATAACTTTAGCAATAAAATATATTTTTTCAATTATGGAGGTTTAGCAGATGTGCAGGCAGAAGCAACAGTCTTAAGAACAAGGTGAAGTACATTTCTCCTTTTCACGAGAACTTGGACAATATGACATAAGAGGTTGGTGTTACTGTTAATAAATAATGGCAAAGATTCGCAAAGCATAATATGCCTGCTCCACTGTCACTGGAGAAGTGGTAGTTTCCCAATTATGTTGGGGTGGCCAGTGCTCAGCTAGCAAACCAGGTATTAAAGAAATAAGCTAGTCAACTGGCTAACTGTAGCTGAAGGCTTGTGCTTCTGTTTCAAATGTATAATTATATCACCTTACATTGCATACACAACATGTTGACTATTACACCATTAAAAATCATGCATATCACATGTCATTATCAATAAATAAAACTTCAGTGTCATCACATACCTTCAGAAAATACTCCAAACTGATTTAATAAGCAGCAGAAATATGGATGATTCATGCCAAATGTAACAAAGCCAAAAACTGGAAAAGCTTCAGGATTTAATCTGAAATTGCTTTTGGCATACCATATTTTTCTTCTGGACATGGGAAAAAGTGAGTGGGAAAAACAGGATCCTAGGTTGGAGTGGAAAAAACTTCTTACTTCTGCATTTTGTATTAACATATACTACAAGACTTAAGAAGTTAAAAGTACATTTTTAACACAAGTCCTTTGTTAATGGCTTGACTTAGAAATAGACTTCATACTTGGAAGTCTGGCCTGGTTTATTGCATAATCACATAGAAGTAAAGCTATTGTATAAAGTAGAAGTGCATTTACTATTTAGAGGCTACTTGCTTCCAGGACTGCCATCTTAGGCCTGTTCCATTTTCCATTTTTTATCAGCAAACTCCCTTTAGGCTGCCATCTCATGAATCTTACCTTAAATCCTGATTGAATTATCTTATATGGCAAATCAATAGTTCAAAAACAATATATGGTGGATTACAACATCTAGAAAAATCGGCTTATTCTTTATTTCTGATTCAAACAAGAAAACAAATGAGCAGATCAATAGTTCAAAAAAAATTTGCAGCCCAGTACATCTATTGCACACTAGCTTTTTTCACCACACCAATTTTACCATAATGAAATATCATCCACAGCTTAAAGTGGCACAAAAAATAACTGGGCTTCTTCTACTTCAGGTCAAAACGTATACAATTAAAATGTCATCCTCCCTAAAATTGACTACTCCCTCGGCCATATACAGTTGGTTACTCTCAAAATATTAACCCATGCACTGTTGGTCACTCTCAAAATACTAAAAGGGCTCCTAGTTTTAGTTAATAATGCATGCAGAGTGATCCCTTTCTGTCAGTCTGCCTGTCTCTCACTCTTATTCCCTGTCTAGTCAAAATGAACATCAATGCATAACAGTCACAAACTCTTGAGTTGCTCATAGTGGCTTAAAATATGTTTGTTGTTTTTAAAGTTGCTCCATAACTCATTTATGGGTGACTGCTGCCCACCATTGGATAGTCTAATAACAGTACAGTCCACTTCTTATGCCCTTAAGTTTAGGTTTGATAACACCCTGCTCCTTGGTAGAACAGTACACTCCTTAAATATGGGTGAGTTGGCTTTCTCAGCACTAAACTTTGGCTATGGAATAGTCTGTACCTTTCTATGAAGTGTTAGAGATCACTATGCTTTCAGACAATGGCATACACTACTTATTTGAGTGTGCTAAATGTAAATGCTTTTTGGACAAAGATTAACTTCTGTGCTCAAGTAATGTACTACTATTGGCTTCAACCATGATTTTCTGTTAGTATGGATGATAGCTTCCTGTAATCCTCTGATGGTTAACCTTTATTATAAGTAGTACGCACTTAAATTCAAGTCTATTTTATTCATACTCATATGTGTCTTTCTCTTTGATTGTTACTCTGTGTGCTTATGGTTTTATTGCATATATCTATTTCACCTTATGTTTAGAATTACTTTGTTCATCTACCTGTGCTGTCTGCCCATGTGACTGTTCTAACAAACTCTATATGGTTACTTGGTAGTTTTAGTTAATTTATATTTGCCGGAATCTTGGTTAGGTATGGTCTTCAAACCAGTTCAATTCCATAGCTAGTAAGTAAATTAATAAGGAGGAGACCGAGACAGTACATGTTCTGGTAAAATAATCAAGCAGGAAGTAAAAACTGAACAAGGAAGGATCATATCGGTCAGATAGTCCTCCCCAAGGTTGGCGCTGCAACATCCAGTGTATTTCTTTTCATACCCCATCTCTTTACCTCTCAACCTCTTAGGGTCAGAAATCTGGACAAAGTCAAAAATAATGGGGGGACAAAGGCCCAAAAATAGGGACAGATTTTAAATATTGCTCTTATAAACTTAGAAAGTAGATAGAATAAGAGTATGTGTGTTAGCATGCATTTTCTGAAGGATATAAAGTCTGAAACTCAAAGGTATGTCATTATTTAGTGAGTTCAAGCCTCAGTGATTTGCCAGGAAACTGCAAATTTTGTAAAGAGCAGGCCAAAAATATGAGTAAAAAATCTGAACTTTCTGTGAAAATCTTGACAGTTGAAAGGTATGCCTGTCTCTTTCACGTGAGCAACTTCCCATTATTAAAATTTGTAGCATTAAGGTTGCTAAGTGGTACTGCAGTCCACTGAATCTGCTCCTACTTTACATTACAGTTTCTCTATTTACCCTAATGCTACCATACACAATAGAAAGATGGGGCACAGTCTTGGCATCATCCAATAGTTTCTAGTTCTAACTCATCACAATGTTGGGCTCTCACTAATGTAACTAATAGACTCATATCCCCTACAGTTCAAGGGCTCATAATGAACAATCATTGCCCACTCATTTTTTTCTAAACAAAAACACAAACATTCCTAGGAAAATCAACATCATTTATCAATTTGTTTAAATATGTTAACCAGGGTAGAACACAGATCACAAATGACCAATTTCAGTCTCAGCTTGAGAAAGCAATAAAGTTTGACAATTACAGAGACATATTGCAAAAAAAAGTATATATACTTATAAAACCGTTGAAAATATACAGAAATTATGTACAGCAACAAGGATAGCCATACATACATGCAGTTTCTGTAGCATGATAGAAACAGTTGAGCAGGTTTATAAATCATGCATTGTACTGTATTGTATGGTTGCATACAGTTATATACAAATTACTATATCTTTTAGGAAAACAATGCAGTTCTGGTTGGTTTTGAGATGAATGGGAAGATTTTGTCACCTAGAAAAGTAGTGACTTTATTTTCTTTTTTGTTGTTTAAGTAGAGGGAAAAGCTGAGAGGAGCATCTCAGCAGAGTCCCAAGTATTTAAATCAGTTGGATTTTTCAATAGTGCTATTGCTGTGGTCAGTGACTTGTAGTGTGGAGGTAGTTTTGTCCTGAAGAGCATGTTTTTCTGTTATGGATGAACTGAGTATAGGTTTATTGTTACTGACACAGTGAATCAGGTGGAGGAAGTCTGTGTGAAGTTTGTTTATAAAGGTGTGAGAGATTTATTTAAGTGGTTTAGCATCGTGCATCAGTACAGAGTAAGTGTGTGAGATGAGGATGATCCAGAGGTAGTTTGTTGATAAATATAAAAAATAAGGGGCATATTCAGAATATTTAGAGAGCATTTAAAATGTTCTACACGAAAATTTAGCCAGCCCTACTAGCAGATCTCAACCAAATTGTAACAGATGGAGTATACTCAGAGGTTTCTTATAAAAAAAAAAAAAAAAAAAAAATACAGGGTATAACCAACATGTCATATGTGGACATACTAAAAGTCCTGTCACAGTATTTGATTTCCTGCTGACTGCTGAGGGGTGATCTGTGCTTGACTTACAAGGCAGTCTCTGACCCAGTCCTGCTGGAACTGTTGCATATTCACAAAATGTACTGTACAAGGGTTACCTGCTCCAAAGATCTAAACCTGATCTCTAACATGAATAGATCATGTTGGAGAGACAGACGTGTCCCAGAGATTACCTCTTCTCTGGAATAGGCTTCCTATTAATGTGAAGTAGACCTCTTCCCTGACCATCTTCAAGCACCAGTGGATGGGAAATCACAAATTTACTCCTGGGGTGGTGCCCAGGTCCCTTATGGTCAGAGGCAGTCTGTAAAAATTGTCAAAACCCTGCTTGCTGACCCTTGTTATCTTTCCCCTAGGGATAGAAAATTGGGTAAAATCTGGATATTAAGGGTCTTGAGCCATTGGCCTAGTAATTGTCTATGAACCTACAAATCTATAGACATGTTTAGAGTTTGATTTTGATGGGAAATGTTGTGTTGCTTGGTAATATATAGTTTGGCTTTGTGTCTGGTTTATTTACTTTATTTTCTTCCTTTGCAGTGAATGAGACAGATTGCTCAACTGTGTGTGTGTGTGTGTGTGTGTGTGTGTGTGTGTGTGTGTGTGTGTGTGTGTGTGTGTGTGTGTGTGTGTGTATTCTCTCTCTCTCTCTATAAATATATATATATATATATATATATATATATATATATATATATATACATATAAACATATATGGATTCACTTTATATGCTCAAAATCGTGAAATATCGAATTTCAGAATCTCGAGCCCATAAAATAGAAAACCTAAAACACCGAACATTCAGAAGCGCGAAATTCAAAATCACAACTTCTATATAACACACACACCACACACATACACATACACACACCTTCCTCCCCACAAACAAACACACAACCCAATCCTAACTACAAGCAGGGGGACAAGCCCCCCCCTGCACCATCCAGGGGGGGGCTGCGCCCCCCACATGCCCCCTACTTAAATATACTAACTCCAAGGTCACGCTACATACACAAACACATGAAACATCACCACACAAGCTACATCCCCCTCGCACACACACACACACACACACACACACACACACACACACACACACACACACACACACAGACACACACACACACTACAGTGACAAAACACATTACAGCCCCTACCCAAAACCCTTAAAACATAAACACTTACCTGAATCCATGAACACAGCGCAACACCAGAACCACTAATTCAACATCTCTGAAATGCGAGATTTTGAATTTCGCGCTTCTGAGTGTTTGGTGTTTTAGATTTTCCACTTTATGGGCTCGAGATTCTGAAATTCGATATTTCAGGATTTCGAGCATATAAAGTGAATCTATATATATATATATATATATATATATATATATATATATATATATATATATATATATATGACTGTAGCTAGTGTTTTGGTGTATTGTATGGTTGATACATATTTCTGGAGGTATTTTAGCTTTAGTTTAATGGTTTTATTGTATTTTTTTATTATAGTCTATAGAGAAGTAGATCTGTTTTCATTTCACTGTTGTAGGGATGATATAATATTTCTAGAAATACTTTTGGATGACATAATGTGCAAACCTATAAGCATAAAGGTAATAATGCCCAACAGGTTAGGCATTACAAGGAAATAATGGACCACCCAGGGGTTTTGAGATCCAGTGCAGAGGCATTATTTGAGCACTGTTTTATTTACATCATGCAATTAGTGTTAAACGGTTAATATAGTACATGAAGACTTGTAAGCAAGTAAAATAACTCTGAGGTTAAGTATCCACATTATTAATAACAACATTTAGTAATAATGTTAAAATATCTATTATATGTAATTTAAAGTGACTTTGGAATTCTACTTTTGTGCATTATTTTTTTCCAGTCCTTGCCTGTTTCACTGCAAGCTTTATTCTTGGATTCTTGAGTTTTATATCGTTTTTACCCTTGTTCCAAATTCTCTGTTATGACTTAAAGAAATTTACCTCACTCCATTTTTCGTCAAACGCATAAGATCTGGTCGTGACTGACTGGATAGCTGATCATAATGCCGTATGTTACACAGTGGTGAGTTGTAATGCAGATATTAACCTGAATAATGACATGATAACAGTCAGCAATTTCATAGCTAAAAAACTAAGATGCAAATGCAATCAGCTACCTTCAGGAATAAAAACTAATTACACAATGCGTAAAAAACAATAACTGAAAAATAAGTATGAAAAGTGCAAGAAAATTACCAGGTATTTTCTAACATCAAATGAAGGGTGTATTCGAAAGTTAAACTGAACCAGTTAGCTATGAATGTTTTGTACTACTGATATGTTTCAGTTTTAGCCTCAACTTCAGATTTTATTAAAGTTGTTTAATAGCAAAACACCAGTAATAGTAAGGTAAAATACAGACCAAAAATGACTACACAGTCAAAGAGTAAAACAAGAAAATGAACAAATAAAATGCATAATTATAATATAATATAAAACTGTCAATAAATAGACAGTTGGAAACTATATTACTGATTAGCCAAGTATAAATGTAATGCTAATAATATAGGTTTTACAGTACCCAAAAAGTCAATATTGTACTCAAAAACTTCACTAGCAGTAATTGATTCACATGGATAAAAACTTAAAACAGACACTCACTACAAAAAGAAAAGAGTAAAGGCAGGTACTAGCAAATGTAGAAGCTGCAGGCAATGCCATTACATTCCGGAAAGTGAAGGCATCACCCTCGCTAACCCAGCAAACAGTACCGCAGTTTACAGGAAGGGAAACTACTAGTAAAGGATTCATTTATTTGGCAATTGCAGCAAGTCCACTTTTTTATATTGGAAAGACGGAAAGAACTTTAAAGAAAAGAACATATGAGTATACATACAGCATTAGAACCAAGAACACTAACAATGCTCTATATAAGCACTCTTATCGAAAACCTCCCATAATGGATTTTTATTTGCCATTTTAGAGCAGGTAGATATGGACCCTGAGGGTGGTTGGGAAAACACTTCACAATATAAAGAACTAGTGTGGCAATGTAGATTGAATGCTTTTACATATCCTGACTTGAATGATTATGTTTCCATAAAGCCTGTATTAAAACGTAGGGCGGTTAAATTGTAGTTATATCTCTTCCTCTTATTTTCTGCATTTAACTATTACTTGCTGTACAATACATTTTATTTTTATTTATCTTCCAAGCATGAATTTTTCAAAAAATACTCTCTCAAATATATATCTGTTTAATACTCAGTCATCTACTTCAGAATAATCTAAAACAATTCTTTGTGTTACATTTTAAATTGAATTCTTTTTAAATGTATGTGTGCGTGTGTGTGTGTGTGTGTGTGTGTGTGTGTGTGTGTGTGTGTGTGTGTGTGTGTGTGTGTGTGTGTATGTATATATATATATATATATATATATATATATAGAGAGAGAGAGAGAGAGAGATACATGGAAACGGTTGGTATTCTGTTCACAATGTGCTGTCTCTTTAACATTTTAACATCAAAATTTTTAATTGTAAATTATTCTGCCTTGGTTGGGGGTGTGTGTTGTTATATAAACTGCCGTGGTGTACTGTTTCTTTATTCTGATGAAGTCCTGAGAGTAACAGGACAAAAGCGCTTAATCACCTATTAAACAATTTGGATTTTATAACCCATTATTTGTGCACTATTTCCCTGGCCACCTTTCATGTGATTTGGTCTTTCGTTTGGTGGCTTTGCTTTGTTTGTAAGTGTAAAATTACAGATGCCTTGATGTTACAGTTGAAACTAAACTCATGGAGACAAGGATCAAATTTGTTTTTGTTCCAGTTTCTATAAAATGAATAAGTAAATGTATACAAAATAATACTATGTGTGCTCGTGTGTACTGCTTGCATCTTTCCCATAAATTATTGTAATTAGTTCCTGAAGGGTATATGTGCCAAAGACAGGTTGTGCCCCCCCCACCCCCCACACACACTTTCATTCTTTTGATTTGAATCATAACTTGAACACAAACTTAATGTTTCTCAGCATAAATTGTACATATGTGATGCCTGCTGATGTGACACAGAGCTGCTTGAATATCTGAATGAACCTTTTTAACTTTCATTTAAATGTTGTTAACTATGAAGTGACTCTGTGATCTTTAGGTATTTTCCCTTGCAACATGCAGAGGCCTGTTGCTAGCAGACATATTTTAAGACTTCACTTTGCCAAAAAGAGCAAGATATTTCTCTGTTTCACTGACTGTCTCTGATTCTATTATATATATATATATATATATATATATATATATATATATATATATATATATATATATGTACAAATACCCCCTACCTGTCTATCTTTGTCCATCTCTCACACACTGACAGTCTTGCTGTGGGGGTGAAATTACTGGCTTGTAATCCAGGGACAGTTTGTTGCCTACCTCCCCACTGATACTTGATTTTGTTTGCTGAACATACAGTTGTTCCTAATACATGCAGCAAAAGCCTTGGGGAAATCACACATGCTCTGCATACTTAACAGGATTGTAGAATGACAAGACATCAGGCTGAAAAAGCAGTTCCTAGATAGCATCAGATAAGTAAAGGCCATTCATGATTACTAGGAGTAAGACAGTAGAACCTTAATTAATTAATTAATTAAAGGACAAAATGGATCAGAACAGGGTCATACCCTCTTAACGATAAGCATCAGAGTTACAAATTGCCAGAAAATGAAAAAAGCAAATCAAAAGTAAGACCAGTTATGACATGACACTATTGGAATGTTAAAAAAAACATGCTGCACTTTTTAACTTCATAGGGGAACCAGTATGTACATTTTCAAAAAAACTATAAAGAAACACACACACACACACACACACACACACACACACACACACACACACACACACACACACACACACACACACACATCATTTGAAGGAATAACATCTAGCTGAATGCTGTAATGTCATAACATTGGATTTAACGAATGACATGGATGAAACATCCTTTAGCTGGCTGCTACAGTTAGAAACATTCTATAACGGACATGGAGGAAATACGAACTACCTAAATAATTCATTTTGCAGGAGAGTGACTTCGTACACACAATGTTAGAGACTGAAACTCCATACAGTCTTGATTTGCACATACGTTAACTCCAAGAGCACAACATTTTACACTAAAGTGAACATTTCTTTTGTCACTGACTTCACATCTGTTCATTTTTCTAAGGTGGTATGACTTCAGATTTATTTTATTTATCGATTATATTTGTTAACCTGGTAAGTGAACCGGTCCACAGACCTGGGTCAAGAAGGAGGAAAGATCAATAAAAATAATAACAAAGTTGAATTTGAAACAAACTATAAATAATAATAAGAAAAATATAAGCTGATTTTGCAGCAAAGCATGAGTGTTTAGTCAATATACATTACATATATATTAATTGTATATACACACTAAAAATGGAAGCACCATGGACATTATTTATGGAATATACATGCAGAGTACCTCTTTTGCTAAAACGTTCTGAATGAGAAAAGAAAAAGTCAGCTGCAGTATACAACACAGGATAGTTTTAGCATGTATATATTACAATATCTAGTTGGAGGCTGTAGTGGGCAGAGCTCACCTTTGGAAACCTTGTTTTAAGGTATGCTCAACGTTATGTTGTATCTACCAAGTGTAATTCAATGATGCTTTAACTACTTGTATTCTCACACATTAGAGAAGAACAAAGAGTGGAGTTCTATAACGCATACAAAATTACTTTTAGAGTAAAATAAAAATAATCTAGAAATGTGTTAATATGCTTAAAATATAGTTAAATACATTTTATATATATATATATATATATATATATATATATATATATGGTTCTAGGTCATAAGCTCGACAGCCACTCTCACCGACTTCAAAAACATCGACACCACATTATCAACAAACCAGAAACACGACAACTCACATGCCCGACAAACAAGTAACCGACGGTCCACAAACACGAAACCCCACACACTGCACACACCACAATAACAACAATCAACTAACAAAACACATCCCCTTATCCAAAAACCACACACAGAACACAAGCACACCAAAATCCTCACAAACCCACACTAAACCTCACACACACAACTACGTCCAACCCTAACCCAAACTCTTACCCTAAGGTCCGTCACTATCACACACTCAGCTAACCCGCGCCCTAACCCTAACTCACTTAACCCACCCCTAACCCAAAAATACCACTACCGCACACTTACATAACCCGCCTAACCCTAACTCACTTAACCGCCCTAACCCAAAAATACCACTAGCGCACACTTACATAACCCGGGCCCTAACCCTAGCGCACTTAACGCGCCCCCAACCCAACAAATACCACTACCGCACACTTACCCAACCCCCCCCCTAACCCTAACTCACTTAACCCACCCCTATCCCCACAGACTGTCACTATCCACACTTACATTAGTCGCACCCTAACGTCCGTCACCACCGCATACTCACACAGCCTTCTTTCCAACTCACTATCCCTGGCGTCGGAGTTTTCATCCGTAGCGTCGGTCTTCCGAGTGTCGATCATCTGGCGCCCGCTCATGCGTTGTCGGTAATCCCAGCTGTCGATCTTCTAACCTACACCCATATATATATATATATATATATATATATATATATATATATATATATATGGATTTAAGTTGTTAAAACCAAACAAAAGCCCTATTTAAATTAATGGTTTGGTGCCATATAAAGGAAAAATGTCTTCCTGAGAGTATTAACATTAAAGTATTGTTGAACAGAAAGCATTAAAAAGTCATTGTTAGCTTACTTAGACTAAACATAATGAGTAAGTTGGGCAGATTATTTGATAATGCTTATTACAAAATGTGTGGTCTGAATTGTCATTTAAAATAAAGGTAGAAAAATGAAATGCTATTTGATCTTTGAGTTGTATCAAAGTTTAATATGACCAAGATTTTCTGAGGAAGGATTGAGCAAAAACAAAGCATGAAGTTACATGTATATGTGTACTGTAAGAAGGAAAGAACATTCTATATCAAGGTATTGAAGTATTACCAAAATACCCAATACCAAGAAGTTAAGTGTTCCACTGGCAACCAGTGTAACAATATTTACTAGATCATTTTGTTATAATAACATATTGTATAAAAAAGTGTCAATACAGTTTTCATTCATCTGAGTGTGAATACATGCAGACATTTTAAACAAATTAGCATTAGTGGGGTGAAAATAATGTGCAGTGAGTTTTAAAAACATATGCATAAAATAATTTATATATTTTGTGAAAAAAATACAGAAGACACTACAGATCTAAAATGAGTAAAGATCTAAAAGAAATGACTTCAGAGATAAGTATTTAACCATTTAAAATTAATTTCATTTATCATGGCAAAGAATATTCTCTGAAGGTTGGGCATCGGGCTGGCAACTCAGCACCATAAAAATCGACTGCCAATCATTAGCGGACCGGAGTTCCACTGTGGCAACCCCTAACCGGGAAAAGCCAATAAGACAAACATGGCAAACAATATACTTAAGGCAGATGATTACAAAATTAACTATAATTTATGTATTACATTTGAGTTAGACAGTCCCTTTGTACAGTTTTGATAACATTATAGACAGAAGCAAATGGTGGCAAATGACTATGGTTATTTGAATGCTGAAACAAAGACGGCCAGTTGCACAGTCATTGAGGGATAACTCCCAATTTCCCAGGTGACCTGTGTCCAATTAGCTGGAGATGGAGTTGGAAGGAAGAGCTTGCCTATTCTCAAGGAGGAGGGGTGTGGAATACAACTATTCTATGTTGCAGTCCCTCAGAGGATGGGTGGAGATGTTTGGAGAGCTCTCCTGGGATATGATTTTGGCTCACCAAATGATAAATATGGTAGCCTCCTTCAGCAGGTACACAGAGGTGTGCTTGTACAACTCATACCTTTCAACTGACTCTATTTTAGGGATGCCTATAATTGTGTCTCAAAATTTTGCTCAGTCCATACAAAAATGTGGACATTGTTTTGAGAAGTTCTAAGGTAACAGAATCAGTATTCTGAAAGTCCCTAGTTTGGGACCTTTTTCCCCCAAATATTTTTGCTTTGTCCCAAATTTAGTAGGTACAAATTGAGAGCTGACATAAGGAGGTACAGTAGCCCTGTTGGTGATGTGGATCATATATACTCCTCATTCAAGGGGAGGGCTAGAACTTACAAAAACTGTGTTGTCATTGCTGGGATGTCAGCAAGGGAAGAAGCTACTCCTATGGCTGCCTGTTTGCCAGCATCTTCAGAGTCTGAGGAGTGTCACATGGTCAACAGGTGAAACATATACACAAAATACTGAAACAGAGATGACAAGGCCCTGAAATGCTGCTGGCTGGGAAAACATCAGATGGGCAAAAGTGTGACATAAGGATAAATATATATGGGTGTCCAAACTTTTGGCTTGCTGGGGCCACATTGAGTGAACAGAAATGGTCTTAGGGCCGCATATAAAGTATATCATATATCTTTAACTCTTTCATTGCTCCAGAAGACCACAGTCGACCTCCTGGCTATACTGTAGGTGCATTTGAACAATGAATAAATGTAATAAATGCCTAATATTTGCTTTAAAATTCTAATTCTCATTCTAATTCTAATTCTCTAATCTAACAGTTAACTCTAACATCTTAGTTAATATATATATATATATATATATATATATATATATATATATATATATATATATATATATATTTTTTTTTTACAAATAAACAGATATTCACTACAGCACTAGCATTTCTCACTGGGAAAACCATTCCAGCAGTCCAGCTACGTAAAATGTCAACATCGGCAGTCCTACAATACTATAATCCACAAAAATAACCCAACAAATTTGCAATAAAGTAAAGAATTCACATTACTGACTTAATAAAACAATTCTGAATAAGCTATAAGAGAGTCTCACCTAAACAAATAACTGATGCCAGAAATATGGCCTCAGGCTAAATGCCAAAAAATGCATCATCATCCCCTTTGAGGAGAGTGATGTCCCCACAAATTATCACATTAATAACAATGTTGTAAACACGCAATAAGTCGTATGGTACTTGGGCACCCAGGTTGATAGAAACCTGACTTTTGACCACCATGTTGTCTCCGTTGTAAGGAAAGCTATTTATATGGCCCACTTCATTAGTAAGGATATCTCATCTAGGGACAAGGAGGTCATAACATCCCTGTATTCTTCTTTTACAAGAGCCATTATTGAGTGCAATGCCCCTTTTGGCATGTGCCTCAGCAAAACCCCCTGCCAAAAGAAAGACTACAACCATTTATGACAAAAAAGGTCAAAGGACTAAGTTCACTTAGTTATCCAAACAGACTATAAAGCTTCTTGCTTTCCTCTGTCTCTCACTGGCCCCTACAAATTTCATCATTGGCTTGCTTTCCAGGCTGAGAAAGATCCTACCTTAAGAGACGTCCTCTACCTCAGAAATACTGGTTATACTTAAAATGCTCACTACAAAGACCACAGCTTTCACTAAAACATAAACAAGCCACTTTTTATGGACAGATTCCTGACACAAAAACCTTCAACTTCTGTAAAAAGCTCCTCTCATTATCAAACAATGTAGTTCAGCAACACGATGGCTGGATGGATAGCCATAAATGTAGTCCTTGGGTAAGTAGTATAGCCTTCATCAAACCAGATGGAAAATCCACATACTAACCTTTGCCAGCTGGATGGCTAAGATCTAATATTGGTTACTCAAGTCTAGTTGCCCAAGAAGCGAGGCATGTTTAACTAAGAATTCCATTTGCAAAATTATATTCAGTATACATATTAAATCTCTCTCTCTCTCTTGCACACACACACACACACACACACACACACACACACACACACACACACACACAAAAGCCCCTACTTGTAAAATAGGCAACCTGAGTAATCACATGACACCCACTCATTGAATTAAATTGTCTGGAAGTCAAAATATCTGAAAAAAAAATCATAATAGAGATGGATTCATCCATGTAATTTCCCACCACCAAAAGGACCATCAATAAATCAACAAACAACTGCTCAGCAAAAAGTAAATCAATACAAAAACCATAAACTATAATGCTACATACTGGTGTAAAGATATAACTTGTGTCAATCCCCAGGTTAATCCATACCAAAAGATTGTTTCAGAGCTTCAGCTATGTACAAACAGCTTTCTCCTAAAAACTTAACTCATTGATATTTGCCTTGCTGTAATTATAACTGTAAAAAAAATGTTTTTAAGTTTATTCTGTACCTCAATGATTCTCACTGTTATGAGATGTAATCTCTGCCATATTGTATGAGTACTACATCCATAATTTGCTCTCTCTCTCATGTATTGTATAATATTGTTTTGTGTTATTTTTGGAGCTTTTCTCCCCAGGTCTCCGCTGAAAATGGACCTGTGTCCAGTCGGACTTTCCCGGTAAACAAATGTAAAATAAAATAAAATAAATAAAAATAAACTTCCCTCCAATCTAAAGCCATTTCACATTCAGACATTTTAATTTGTGCAGAAGTTACTCACAGACTGACAGTTTACTGAGCTGTAATGCTGACCTTCGCTTTTGAAAAAAACAAATTCCTAGACTTTGTCAATAGCTCAAAGTGTAGAGAGGATTATTTATTTATTATATATTTATTTATTTATTTATGGAAAACAATTTTAAAACTGTTAAATTGATTACAAACCCATAAACACAGAAAAGTTATTGTGATTGTGTAAACCACAGACTGCTGCAAGAAATCAGTCACATTAGCACTCTATGCTTATGTCCGAACAGATGAATCGTACCTGTCAATTCCAAAAGAAGTAAAGTAACTTAATGTTGTTGTTGTTGTTGTATCTTTCAGCTTTTTCCCGGTTAGGGGTCGCCACAGCGGAACTCCGGTCTGCTAATGATTGGCAGTAGATTTTTACGTGCCGAGCTGCCAGCCCTGACGCACAACCTTCAATGAGGGTACACCCATTCACGTATGTCTCCACACAGAAGACATTCTAGCTGAGAATCGAACTGGACAGCGTCTTACTGTGAGGCGACAATGCTACCGCAGCACCACCACCACAGTCAACCTTCTTATTAAGTAAAGTAGCTTAATAAGAAGGTTATTTGAAAGGTTTCATGGCAGTTTATATTGGAAATAAGTAGAGATATTAAAAAGGCTCTGTTTTTCATAATTATGCCGAAATGTCTTCCAAGGTAAATACAACTTTGGATTCAGTATGGAACCATACCTCTCAACCTTAGATCAAGAAAGCTGGACAAAGCAAAAAATAAAACTGGGACACAGGCCCAAAAATAGTTATGCATTACAGACACCATTGAAACAACTGTAGCTGCAAACATTATATATCACTTCTAATCCTTCTATCCCATTATTGTCAGTTAAACATTATATGGCTCATTCAGTCCTGCCTTCTTTTGCATCAAAGAAAGCCATGCTTTGAAATGACAAATGCATTAAAAATAATAAATAAAATACATTGCATCAACATCCTGCAACTTCCTACCTGCAAGCAACCACAGATCTTTCACTGAAACTAGGGCTGCTTGTTTCCCCAGAATGACAGCTCTCCCTAATTAAGTCTAATGGTATACAATCTACCAGTATCTGGACTACCTGAAATAAATTAAATTATAGCCTGTAAATTGAAAGTACACTTTGTTTAATTAAACTATATTTCTAAGCCCACTTACTATATTTATTCAGTAACATCCCAATATCCATTTCCAGGTCACTTTACAAGACATTGGCAGTGGCAGACTTGGCATCCTTCACAACCCAACAGGCCCACGCTAATACATTGTCCATTAAATGTAAATATCCATCCACTGCAAATGGCAAGAAGCTACGTCTTAAAAAATCTTCTTCTGGCATGCGTACCCAAGTATTAGGTTTTGAAACAAAGAAACATATTCTCCACAGTCCGTAAGTCTCTGTTTTTAATAATCATCTACTGTTGCAGCGCTCACAACACATAAGCACACACATACACACTAAAATCCCCAACATTTGAAAAATGACATTGTGCCCACTTGATTTGCCAGTATTGATGAACCGCCAAAGCTATGCTTATTGTTGTCCAATCTACCACTGCTTAGAACCCACCAATGAAAAAATAGTACTAGGTGCTTTTTTGTTTGTCTGAAAAAAACAATACAATTTTATATGCTACAGTCCCACATAGTCAGTCCACTACTGACCCATTAACCCTAGGCTGCTCTCTCATTCTCACTCCCTGGAACTGCATTACCTTGGATGACTACTTTTATTTCCTAAGCAAAAGTTACAAATTGGAAGATGAGGCAAAAATACAGACATTCTTTGAAAATCCATACAGTTAAGAGGTATGAGTTCATGTTCAATACAACACTCTCCCTGATAGGAAAGCCGCAATTTAATGAAAGTGTACTCTTAATGTATGATATATTTGTGAGCTAACTTGTTTGTGTTCAGTAGGTAGACTGATCATTGTTAGCCTCTTTGTGCATGCGTCTCTCTGTCATGCACACACACACACACACACACACACACACACACACACACACACACACACACACACACACACACACACACACACACACTCTTTTTCTACTTTCACGCACACAATTCTGCTTTCATGCATGCACTCAACTCACTCACTCCGTACTTACCTATTAACACAGGTAAACTGATTGTTCGGCGCAAAATAATGGCATAAACACACTGACCCTTTTTTGGCTCAAAAACAAAACTAGAAGGGTGCTTTGGCACATGCGCACACCAGCATTAGTGTTACAGGTCACAGGAGCGAAAAACACAAAACAAAAAAAGTGTTTTGGGGGCATGCATACATTGATGTTGCAGTTAGAGGTTGAGGGGCGCATGGAAGAGCTCTGAGGGCCGCAGGTTGGACACGTCTAAGATATAGAAGGTAACTGAAATTAGCAAGAAAAATATATACAACCAGTAGTTAACAACATTCACACCAAAAGAAGAAACAGTATTTAATATAAAAAGGAAATTGAAAAATAAACAATTGTTTGAACCTTTGATGGGTCTACTCCTCTTAAAAATCAGTTATTTTTTTCTAAAAAGTAAAAAATGGCTTATTTTAATATTTTAGTGCTGTATATTACATGAATGTATCAGAAGGAAATATAAATTTTCTAGTATTTTAAAAAAGAAATAATTCAGTCATTGAGTAGATCTCAAGCACAATTTTATTTTTTTCTGGTAACTTCTTTGCAAGTATGACATTACTATATATAGGGTAATGGAGAAGGTCATTAAAATAGATGGTATAATGACTAATCAGACAATTGCATGTGACCAAAACTGAAAAAATAAGTTTACAAAGACTTTTCAAAACAGTTGTCTTAAATTCCTGTGTTATGAAGAACGGGGTTATCATTTAGCAGTTTTGTCTGGAGTAGTAATTATATCCTCAATATATAAAATTACTTCTGAAGAAATTTGTTTAATGATAAAGACATGAATCATTGGGGGAAGCAGGGCAGTAGCTCATGGTATGTTGACATTTTTATGGCAAAATGTTGAAAACTGACCTATCTGTGGGGCATAGAGATATTATTCACTGACTACAACCCAAATGTCTGTACATTGTCTGCCACTCAGGGTCTGGAAGATTCAGGTGGGAGAGGAGAGATTGAGCATCTGATGCCATTTTGCCTATCCTGACATCAGAAATGTCAGACATTCACTGCCATGCATTGCACCAAAATGGCCAGGAATGGGATATATGGGCTTGGCAACTCTATACTAGTGATAGTAGCCCTCAATAGCTTGTTTTTGTAAGCATGTGTGTACATTTGCATATGGAGTCTGTACGGCACCCCACAGTATTTTAGATATTTGTGTCAGCCATTAGTGGTGGGTTTAGGACTTTGTAACAAATAGCATCATTGACAAGATGTTGGAAAGGGGACAGATTTAGCTATGACATGTTTCTGATTCCCACTGTGTTTATAACTCTTTCGGCTGTGACCTAGCAGCAGAAACAAATTGCACATATCTCCATATTTAACAGCACACAGGTAACTTTAATCCATTTCTGCAAGAGCTCATGGACTTCTTCAATGACATAGTGTCATCCAAACTGGTTAGTGACAGTTGTGTAACACATGGGTTGACAGCAAGCCTTCCTAACAACTCATATGAAGAGATAGTCTCTAGATTTGTCATTCTGTGTAGACATCTGTGAAGTGGAGGTGAGGCCATTTCCATGATGTGACTAGCAGCTGATGCATTTCTTCCTTTAGCTGCATTCAGCTAGGTCACCCTTTTAAAGAACTTGTAAAATATGTGCAGTGGTCATCTGACAACCTTACTGAAACAAGTTAATTCTGCAGCACAGTGTTCATGGTCCTGAGCTAAAGATCTAAGAATATAACCATTTTGTCATTTATGTTACTGATCAATTAACACATATCAGATGTGTAAATGCCTGATTTGATCAAGAGTTTCACAAAGTAATGATGATGAAGACATCAGCTGAAATGCAAATAGAGAAAGAGATGCCTCCGAGAGAACAGGCTGGTACTTGATGATTTTTATTCAGTCTACTAATCATAATTTTGACTTTAGGAGTCAATCTTCTTACTCACTGACATGTCTGTGGCATCCAGCTGTTAAATAATGATTTTTCATATAGCAAATGGGTTGTACAGTCCAAATAATCTTGTAATCTGCAAGGATTTCCCAAAATTGCAGTTCTTTGTAACATCTCTCCAATTAGATGAGATTCCCTCCTAATTTCTTGCACAGGACTTGCTGATAACCTGAACAGAATCTCTCCTGATTGGTATTGAAATGAGTTTACTCATGTCAGCTATGACAAAACCATGCAAACCATCTCATAGGTTTGCTGTTCTCACTGCAGCATGGATGGTGACTGTTACGGCATTCATTGGTAATAAATACCACATTTTATTACACTAGAGGATCAGTTGGAATACATTGTAAAATGCAAGAATGTAATTTGAAAGGAGCACAATTTAGACAAAATAGAGCAGATGATCTAATGATTCTACATGAAACTGTTCAACATCACTTGCTTCAAATAGCCACCCCCCCATGTTGGTTGAAGTCCATATTGCACAGGTAGTATTTCTGATTTATATTGCTATATAATATCCAGCTATGGAAGGAACACATGGTGGTTGTGGATAACTTTTCTCATTATCATTTTAGGAATACATTTCAGATCAAATGCCTGATACCAGATGACAACATTGCAATGGCCATCTTCCAGTCTCAATTCTGCCAACATGACATTGACTGAGACATCTTAGTATGATTGCCCCCCCTTATCCTTCAGGATTTGCATTAGTTTTAATGGTGATGAGATCTTCATTTAAGATATTTATATTATGTTATCAGATTCATCAAAATACAGGTGCCTCCAACCTAAAATAACTATTGGAATCCTATCATCTGGTTTTCTATCTCCAGTTAGTCAGAATGTGTCCATTAGTAATTCACAGAATGCATTTAGAGACAGCTATTAGGCATTTTTATTATCATGTTCTGCCCTATGGAATTCACTACTTCCTTGGCTTCACATGTGCTCTGTTACAAGAAGTCCCTTAAGCCCTACCTATGCCTGATGATTTATACAACCTGAGAGTTCTAATGTATTTATTAATTTGTTCAGAGCTATTTTTATAATGTGTTTCTAATTTTTGTAAAGTGCTTTGATTACAAAATTAAAAATAAAGATAAAAATAAGTTAATGCTCTGATGTTGAAAGAAACAATCACAGTCACTTCTGTTTATGTAAAAAGGAAAACTGAAAGTATTTTTTGCACATTACTGCAGATATATTTGTGTGAAGGGTATTACTTCTGGTTTGTGGCCACCTGAACCAATAAAAAGAAGTACTCAGTTTTGAAGTAAATACAGGCTTTGTAATTATATCTGGATTGGTGCAGAAGCAACAATATTTTGTGTGGCTGTATGAGAAAGTGCTTATATGCTGTTTTTGCTATGTGAGGAAGATTTAAACATTAAGAAAAATATGTGTAGCTTGAAATGAGAGAGGTGGGGGGCAGTTGGCGTTACAACCTGAGCCCATGGAGAAAAAATGGAATAAAGGGAGCTGTTGGTGAAGACGATGGTGCTGAAACATAGACATGATGTCAGAGCATGCAGGACTTACTAAGACATTTTATTATTGTGGAGGATGGATCAGCTTATGTTGACAAAGTTGACTGTAGACAAGTGTGACAGCACCAGCCAATCTATCTAAAAATGTCATTCAAAGGTAAAGACATTGTATAAGCATCCAATTCTAAAATGTTGTTACTGCAGAATGTTTTAGATTCCATACCAAGAATCAAATGAGGTAATATCAGTTTGCTGAAAGGCTTGCAGGTTCCTGATAGATAAATCTATGAGTGACATATTTTGTGGGAAATAGAAAAGTGGTTGCTTTCTAAGGAAAATATGACAGTTGATCAAACATTAAAAACAAGAGCATCAAGAGAAAAAGCAGCCAGGGAGCACAGTACAATTACAGAACACATCAGAGTAGGCTGTAAACATTAACTCTCCTATAAACAAGCATGCTTTTCAGTGTGGGAGAACATCACAAAAATGTGTACTGGCTTATGCAAAAAGGAAAAAAAAATGTTATTATAAGTGCCAGATTGAGACCATGTAGGTGGGAACATGGAGAAAAGAAACTGGCAGATACAGAGTAGAGGATACAAAGTATGAATCAAAAGGGTTTACACAATGTAAAAACAAGAATTAATGAAAAGATAAAAAAAGGGAATCAGCCACGTAAGATGTGTCTGATGAGTAATTTAGAGTTCAATAGCATTAGTAGAATGTATAAAGAATTTATTGGGATAACTCCAGAAGTGACAGGCACAGCATTTTGGATTCACCTGTTACAGAAGCTATTGCTGAATATGATTATTGTAAGAGAATAAAAAAGTATAACACTGGAAAAATCCAAAGATGTATTACAGACATACATACACGAGTAAAAATGGTTTATAGGTTCAAATGTCAAGCTAATTACCTACTAGTCTTTAAGAAGCTAGATTGTTGCAACCCAGTATTCATACATATTTATTTGTGTGCCTGTTTCGAGTTTCTGAAAACTCAATCATCTGACATGGATCTCTCTCTCTCTCTCTCTCTCTATATATATATATATATATATATATATATATATATAAACACATACACACACATATTATATATACAGAGACACACAGGCACACACACACACATATATATATATATATATATATATATATATATATATATATATATATATTTAGGGTTACCTTCAACTCTAAGAAGTGACAATTTTTCAAGTGAGAAAAAAGCCAGTATAGTTGTTCAAAAATCAGCTGATTGCACTTAACAACTTTTTTTAAGTATGAGATTTCAGTACAGTGGGAATCAAGGAAAATATCCTTTCCCCACTGGAGTGCGATTTCAGAGTTGGTTTATATAATTAGCAGGGGGTGTGGTGATGTAGGGGGCTTGCCTCCCTTCAAAAAAATCATTATTTTTTTGAATCTTTGTGTTTGATTTGAAATGTATTCAAATCTTCATGATTCAAATTGTTTTAGTACTATGACAGGCATTCAAAGTTTTGACACTTCAAACTTCTGTCATAGACTCATATATATATATATATATGTTTACATGCATTTGGTCACAAGAGGCAGGCTAGCAAGTATGGTAGGTGCACAGGACAAGCAAACTATAGCAAAACAAAATGAGAGCCAGCACCTTGAGAGTGTGACGTTTTATTGAGAAAACCAGACCGGTTTCAGCTTGTTGCTTTCATCAGTGGTACATAACATGAAGCAGTGTGAAGACTGCAATATATATATACTCAATATCATTAAAGACAAATGACATCATTTCCTGTCTAATGAATATTTAGTCTGATACTAAATAAAAATAAAATGTAATGAAAAATACAAATGACAATAATTTCAGTATTGTTTTCTACACAAAGTACTGTCTGTATGAAGTACGATACTGAGCCAGGTTACCCAGCAGCCATACCCCTCTTTTTTCCCCACTGGATATAAGTCTTCTCTCCTTGTATCTTTAACCTGAGCTACCCCTCCTAGCTATCTGTATCTCACTCATTTTTTGCTGTAATATTCCTTTTGCCCACAAGGTGAAGTCCTAATCTAGGATTGTGTTCCATCCCTCATCCCTTCTCTCTTGAATGAACTACTAACTTTCTTGCAGAATTAGTCTGCTCTTATAACGTTCTCCTCTATAAGCTCCTCCTCTTTTGAACAGGATTACTGTTAGTTTTTCTCTAGATGCCTGCTGTTCAGTTACTGAGTGCAGTTCTTACCTGCTCCAACTGATACTTTTTCACTGCTCACCTCGACTGGGGGTGTTTCTGCCCGCTCACTTCGAATGGGGTGTTTCTGCCCACTTTGCTCCCCACCCTGCCCCATATCCCACCTGCCCCTACCACCTCTACATTTATATCCACATAGCCACACCTACTTCCTCTCCTACCAATTATCACTCACCTCTCCCATCTCTCCAAAAGTTCTACTGTTCAACCTGCTTCTACATTTTGTTTCAGCTGCCATACACCAACTCTTAGCAACTCCAGTCTATCATGCTTTCAATACCTATATCCTTCTCTATTCAACTACTATTACTTCTCAACTTATCCTATATCCACTACCTCACCCAGCCCATTTCCACTAACCACTCACCATCTTTTCACACAACCAACCAACATATCCCACCACTCTCAGACTCGCTTATCCCTATATCCCCCCAGCCTATATCCCATAAATAATTTTCTACTTTTTCCCTATAAAGGTATTACTCAACACAATCAATCTACCCCCTCTCTAACCATCAAAACCCTCACAATTTCTAACAAAGCTCAACCTAGATTCTAAGCAGTCCAAATACATCTCCAGCCTAATCCAACATCTAACTACCATCCTGCTATCTGAAGATATACACCCCAACCCAGGCCCCCACACCTCCCCCTCTACATCTAAATCCATCCTACTAGCTTCTCTAAATGCCCAAAGCATAGCCAACAAAATCCCCAACCTACATGCCTGGCTTGTACACAATAAACCTGACATCCTGTCCACCTCTGAAACTTGGTTAAAACCTCATGTAAAAGACTCTGAAATAGCACCACCCAACTATTCCATCATCAGAAAAGATCGAACCCACAAAAAAGGTGGAGGAGTAGATCTCCTATAGTCATCTTTCTTGTCAGTTACTCCCTATAACAAACCTACTCCCCACTTCACTAAGGCTGAATTACTCCTAGCATTACTTCAAGTAAATAAACACAAATACATATGTATAGCCTCTCTTTACATCCCCCACAGTGACAATATTTCAATACTCGAAGACATCCTCTCATGGCTTTCAACAAACATTAACAATGAAACAATAATTTTGGGAGACGTGAATATTAATTGGTCCTCCATTCAGTCTCCCACAAATCCACTAAATATAAACCTGTATAATTTCTCTCAGCTAATCAACTCCATAACTAGACCCTCAAAAAACATCTCCAGTGGCAGTACCTTAGACTGGATCTTAGTCTCCCACCCTCAAAATTTTTCTAACAGTGGCACCTTTCCCGATTCCCTCAGTGACCACCTTCCCACTTTTACACACCGACTTCCTTCACCCTTACATCTAACTCACAACTATATCACTACTCGGAACCTAAAAAACTTCAACCCAGATACCTTTTCTAGCTCCCTAAAATTAATAAACTGGAACCCTCTAAAAACTCTACCCCTGGAAAATGCAGTTGCCTACTTCAACTCAACTTTCTTAAACCTCTTAGATTGCCATGCCCCCATAAAATCAAAAAGAATAAAAAATAAAACTGCCCCTTGGCTAACCAAAAACACACTAGTTATCATGTACCTTAGAGATAAAGCATGGGCACATAACCAGAAAAGCAAGTCTCCCTCCACACTTACTGAATATAAAACACTCCATAACAAAGTCAAAAAGCTTATCACTGCAGACCAACAGAATTATTTCTCCTTGCTCCAAAACAACCATAAAACAAACCCACAAAAGTTTTGGAAAGGTATCGCCACCCTCCTTAATCCCGGCAAAATAGAAAACCCCAGCCCTGACCCTAATGCACTAGACATAGATCTAGCCACACATTTAACTAATTTTTTATCGACTCCATTTCCAAACTAACCTCATCCTTCTCAAAAACTACACCCTCCATTTCTCCTCCATCCTTCACTAACAATACTTCACCCTCCACTTCTGCATCTCCTTTCACAACTTCCCCATCATCACCACTCTCTAACACCCTCTCTTCTCAGCCCCTACCTTTCTCAGTAAACTCCATACCCACATCTATCATAAACAAACTCCTCCAGAAACCGAAACCATGTTCAAATGCCCCTGATAACATTCTCTCATACTTTCTAAGCATAGCCGCAGAAGCCATTGCCTTCCCCACCAGTATTCTAGTCAATCGCTCTATCCAAGAAGGTTTTGTACCCCAGATTTGGAAAAAGGCTTTTATGATACCCTAACATAAAGGAGGCTACAATAACAATATCTCTAATTTCCATCCTATCGCCATCCTATCTCCCATCTCCAAAATTCTAGAAAAGTGCATCCATCTACAACTCCTACCCTATCTTATTGACAATCATCTACTAACTCCCACACAACATGGATTTAGACCCGGGAACAGCACTATGACTGCCCTGCTTTCTTTCCTTGAAATTGTAAATAAAGCATGGGACTCTGGCAGCATTGTATCTAAACTAAACCTATCCCCCTCCTCTATAAACTGGTTCAATATCTACCTCAACAACAAGCAGTAAAATGGAACAAAGCCACCTCCTCATTCATTAACACCCCTACAGGTGTTCCCCAGGGATCCATCCTGGGTCCCCTCCGCTTCAATATATTTATAAATGACTTCCACTGCTCCATCCCTTACACATATCTTATCCAATATGCAGATGATTCAACTATAATCTGTTCTGCCATCTCCATCCCCACAGTCCTAAAGCTTACCCAAGACGCATTATCAACCACAGAACAGTGGATGAAAGAAAATCACCTAGCACTCAATGCCTCAAAAACCAAACTAATGGTTTTTACCCCATCTAAAGACACCTCCATCAATATTAGCACATTCTCCATCTCCTGCCACAATAACACATCTCTCGAATTGGAATCTGAGGCTAAACTACCAGGTGTCCTCTTTGACAACCAACTCAAATTCATCTCTCACCTACAACTAAATATTAAAAGAATCCACCAAAAACTTGGCATGCTCTACCGCCAAAAAATTGCTACCTCACCGCTTCCAATAAATGTACCCTCTCTACCACATTTCTCATCCCTTCTCTCCTCTATGGTGCCCCATTCACCACTGTGTACCCCTCCACAAACTATGTTGGTTAGAACTATCTAATCATCTCACCTACACACAACTCACTCTTGCTCACAAACTCATCTTCAACCCCTCCCTCTGTCCCTCCCTCTCCTCTACCTTTAAAATGCACCTCCCAGATAGACTACTGAGATCTAACAACCAAAACCTAATAGAATTGTATAAACCAACTCATCCCCCAGGTAAAAATCTCCTATCCTTTGCCCTTGCATGCCTCTGGAACTCCCTACCACCATCCATCCGCATCACCACAAATCACTCTTTATTCAAAAAATCACTTCACTCACATCTAATATCCCTGTGGGAATGCTCCTGCTCCCACCCCACATAATCCCTTCTCCTCGTTACACTGGCAACATCTACTTCACTTCATTCTCTAATTCTTACAGCTTGCTCTAGCATGTGGTAAGTCATGAGCAGCAAGCTACTTAGAATCTATAAAGTGTACTATTTCCTTCAGAAAATATACCTTTAAAATGTAATGTTCTCTAAAATGCAATACTTTTTTTTTTTAGTTTATATATACAATGTTCTTTCTAATGTAATTGTTTTTTTTACTATTCTGTAATATTTGTACTTAATGTAATCTAAAACCATGAATGTAATCTTTGCTTGTATTTGGAGCTTTTCTCCCCAGAACTCCATTGAAAATGGGTTTTTTTTTTGGCCCAGTGGACTATCCTGGTAAAACAACTACAAATAAATAAATTGATAAATTCATAAATAATATCAAGACCCATGAAGAAAAAGGAGATATAAACCAAGCCCTACAGTTTTTCATTTAATCCTGGTGGGAATAACCCCCCTAATTTCACAATCCATTTCCTTTCCTTCATGTTTAATATACCATGCCACCCTGTTTTGAAAGATCTGTTGCCCGATATTTTGTCTGACTGTAAAGGTAAATTTGGCAGTGTGATGAACCAGTGAATGTCTATATAGAGCATTGGTCGCCCTTGCATTCCTGATGTCTCCTAAATCTTCTGAAATTCGACATCTGAATTGTCTAGAAGTTGGTTTGGTCGGGTGAGCGAAGGTTGATCCATTGTAACGCTGAACCTAAATGTCGAATCTCGTACGCCCGAATGCTCTGAATGTCATGCACAACTTCAAATTTGAAATTCTCGATCGCACAACCGCCGCAACAAGCGCTACCATGGGTCGAGAGGGGGGAACAGTAGACTGGCCAGCATTCGGCAATCTTGGGTTCGACATCCGCTGATTTGACATTCCGCAATCCTGGGGTTCTGCTGTCGACACGTTCTCGTTCGTGCAAATGCATGTATATCATATATATATATATATATATATATATATATATATATATATATATATATATATTATATATAAATATTTATGACTATATATATTTATATATATGTAAAGACTGTGTGTGTGTGTGTGTGTGTGTGTGTGTGTGTGTGTGTGTGTGTGTGTGTGTGTGTGTGTGTGTGTCTGTCTATGGGTTACATTCAAATGATCTATCACTTTATCTAATCACATGTGATCTAAAAAAATGACCTAATCGCAGTTGATTTAGTGATAGTCTCCAATTTAATTTCTGGTTATAACCTTGATAAGGAATGTTTATGATTTTTGATCAGTTAGTTTTCAAATACATTTATAAGAAATGTTGCAGTTTGCTTAATCGTAGTATGTTGAATTTGTGAGTTAGTGATACACTTCATGTTTTTTCCCTTTCTTCTACTATTGTGATGTTGTTATATATATAATTTAGGTGGGTGTGGGGGTAAAGTCTACCAGATTGGGGGGGGGGTGAAGGATGGCATACTCCCCTTTTCTTAATGTTTTTGAATTATGCTGTATTAAATGAAGTGTGTTTAGATCAGTTGTGCTTAGATCAAGTGACACTGATTTATGTGTGTGTGTGTGTGTGTGTGTGTGTGTGTGTGTGTGTGTGTGTGTGTGTGTGTGTGTGTGTGTGTGTGTGTATATATGTATGTATATATATATATATATATATATATATATATATATATATATATATATATATAGGGAGAAAGAGACAGGGGCACACACACACACACACACACACACACATATATATATATATATATATATATATATATATATATATATATATATATATATATATGGGAGATGATATGTAAGTCAACTAACTTTAAAGTTGATATCTGTTTTGGTCAATACACTTGGGTTGACAACTGTATGACACTGTTACTTTACTGAGGTTGGGGAATATGCTCTTTGGGCAATATATACCAACTCGGAGATCTCTGCTGTAGGAGAAAGGCAAATTCCCAATCCCAACTGTAATGCAATCTCACACATGAGAAGGCTAGCAATTTTCTCTCTATTTTTGATTGCTTTTGCTTGTATTTTCATGGTTCGAAAACAGAGCATTTGAACACATTAATTACACCCATATACATATTATTGACTTCTAATAGGAAGCTTATAGCCTTAGAAGGTAGTGTGCAATTTATCTGTCATATTATCTGTTTTATTCATCTGTTTTTAGAATTAATTTTCCTGATCTGGTGTTACATCCACCAGCTGTGCATTCCAAGCACAAATAGAATGGTATTAGCCATTGCTCTATAGACCAAGCAGAAGTCACCTCTAAGTACCCTGCAAGAAACAGAATATAATGATAGCTCCTGAAGCCTTCCTGAATACTTAAAAAGTCTAGTAAGGAATCATAGGTCCATAGGTATATACTATGCTAATAACCACCAGGGCATTTATAAGCCTAGCCATGCAATCCAGCCCAATTGTGCCTTGTGTGTCATGGGCATTTATTAGGTGGGGGTATGTTAGTTAGGAATTTTCTAGAAGTTATCTGGGGAGAGTATGTTAGTTTGGGCATTACTGTCTGCCTCTGTCTATCAGAGACATGGGAGCTAGGCCAGGGTTGAATTTCCGATTTCCCATCCATTGGTCAAGGTTACACTTAAATAAGGGTAGGGATGAACTCTACTTCACATGGATGGGGAGCCTGTTCCATAGCCTGCAGATCCTCTAAGACACATATCTGTCTCACCAATATGTCCTTGTTATGTCAGAAGCAGAATTAAAATCCTTGGATATAGTGGTTCTGATGCTGGTCATTTTATGGATGTCTACAAGGTCCAACAGAACTGGAACTGAGGATGACTTGTATGCCAGGCATAAATTGCCTGTCAATAACCTGTTGGAGACAGAGTATAAAGACAGAGCTTTAAACAATCCACATAGGGCAATGTGTTTATATTCTGGATTCTCCTTGTAAGGAACCTATGTGGGCATTCCAGTTGTTGCATATGTCTGATCAGGTACATGCCGAATGGGGCATTATACTCAATGTTGGGTCTGATAAGGGTCAAATAAAGTGGCACTATGACTTCCTTGGACCTACATGCCATGCCCTTAATTACAAGTTGGGTGGCATAGAATGATTTTCTTACTACCTTTGCCACATGTTAGTAAAAGGCCAGATTACTGTCTACATGTAGTTCAAGATCCCTGACAAGTGGGTTAGCTCTTAGGGATGTTTTATTGATGGAGCAATTAGCCTGGGTGGTAGTTTTCCCAAAAGGCACTATAATGCATTTCTCAACATTGAGCTATGGTCCGTGACTATGGCACCAGTCATTTATCTATATTAGACCCTCTTGTAAGATATTTGTGTCATGGAGGAATCTATGATAGCTCATAATTTGCAGTCATCTATGAACTTGGTCAGCCAAAGACCCTTGATGTTAATTAGCCTTTACTTTTGAAAAGTAGATGCCAAATAGCAGTGGTTCCAGCAGAGAGCCTTGAGGTACCTCACTGGTGACTGGTCTCTTAGTGGAGGTGGTATCACCAATCCTGACTTCATGGGTCCTTTCATGTCAACCATTTGGCAATCCAGTGAGTTATGTAGGGGTTTATGTCTAGTTTGGTGCATTTGTCACCTATACCCAAGTTGGGTATTGTATTAAATGCTTTAGCCAGGTCCAGGTAGGCAGTATGCATCATTTTCCCATCATCCATATACTTGGTGAGCTTCATAAAGAAGTCCAGCAGGTTTTGTTGGCATGACCATCCCTTGACAAAGCCAAACTGGGTTGGTTCCAGTGTCTGAAGGATGTCTGTGTCTTTGATGATCATGTCCACCATAATTCATTTCATGGATTTGCATATTAGTTTAGTCGGACTAATAGTCTGTAGTTTCCAGGGTCGGTTGATGGTCCACCCTTCTGAAGTGGAATAACCACTGCAGTCTTCCATTCTTGTGGTACAAAACCTGTTTTGAGGCTACAGTTGAGAAGTGACTCAAGTGGTCCTGATAGATCACATTTCAAGCTATTTAAGAGGCATCTTGGGATACTGTTGGGGCCCACTGAGGTTTGTTTCTGGCCTTAGCAAAGGTCACCAGGATGTGCTCCCCATTAACAGTTTGTGGTGTTATTATAGTACATATTTCATGGGAGGAGGCAGGGGGAGTGGGGGGTGAAGTTTGAGCTGAATTTGTCAGCCAGCAAATTTGCCATATCGATCTGCTCAGTGAAGGTGGCACCACTGACCACCAGTTCGGCATACTGATGTCTACTGCCTTTGAGGTTACAGACACAGCTGTACCAGTGACCATGTGGTTGTCTTTATCCTGTGAGGCTATCTTGATCTCACAACTGACCTTGTTAAACTTAATTAGTCTTCTTAGTTTTCTGTTTAGTTTAATTGGAGAGCTCCTATCATTATGGGAGTTGCTCTTCTTCATTTTAGCCATTACTTTTTTCTTTTTGTTATATACCTTATTAAGTTTAGGATTCTATCATTGTGTTTTGATTTTAGAGTTTGCTTTGGGCTTACTTCTAGTAGGTACAGCAGCCTCTATACAGTCATTGAATGGTTGTACAGGGTCTCTGTGAACAATTCCACATAAGTTGCTCTGAACTCAGGTTTGGGAGGAGCACTGAATTTTGGCAGACTGTCACTTCATAGCATGCAGTTTGCATTGGAATAGTTCTGACTCTTACAGGGTTTGATGGGGTTACCAAGTTGATTTTTATTACAGAGGAGAAATATTTGTGGTGAGGATGTGACATGGGGGGGGGGTGCTTTCCCAAATTGGTGAGTACCATGGTCAGTATGTCTGAACCTCTGTTAGGTATGTCCACTATCTGGTTAAGGGCATTTCTATTAATAAAGCACAGGAATCACTGTGCCTGTGAGTATGAAGCAGTGTATGTTTCCCAGTCTACAGAGGGGTAGTTAAAGTCTCTCATGAATAGGGGATTTGGTTTAGTACCATGGCCAGTATGTCTGAACCTCTGGTAGGTATGTCCACTATCTGGTCAAGGGTATTTGTATTAATAAAGCACAGGAATCACTGTGCCTGTGAGTATGAAGCAGTGTATGTTTCCCAGTCCTCAGAGGGGTAGTTAGGGGATTGTTTTAGTACCATGGCCAGTATGTGTGAACCTCTGGTAGGTAGGTATCCACCATCTGTCAAGGGTATTTGTATTAATAAAGCACAGGAATCACTGTGCCACAGTGTATGTAGCAGGTGTTTCCCAGTCCTCAGAGGGGTAGTTAAAGTCTCTCATGAATAGGGGATTTGGTTTAATGGTCTCTCCAATAGGTCTAGGTATGAATTATAGGATTCTAGGAACATAGAGGGTGACTGATAGCTTGCTAGGATATGGTATGGGACTTTGTTATGGTGATTTGCACATGAATAAATTCCAGGGCATCATCCTGTTTAACCACCATAGAGTTATGCTTGTTTTTAATCTATATTGAGACTTTGCTGTCTTTTGTCCCTTTCTGTGCATCTGATGGCCTACTTGTGTGGAAGGCACTGAAGCCTTGCACTGCCGGAATACTTTCTGTAGATTTTAACCAAGTCTTGGTAACAGCACAGATGTCGACATTCTCCAGAGTGAAGAGAGCTTGTAGGGTGTGGAGTTTCTTGTTTAGGCTCCTAGCACTAAGCAAACCTTGTTCATATGTGAGATCGTGCCTTTTCACATTCCTTCAGGTGGTTTGTTCAAAAGATGGAAAATGCAGCATTATATTCAGTAATAGGGCAGATCACTGACATATAAAACACAAAAACACTGGAACACTCAGGTGAATTAATACCTTTTAGTGGACCAACATAGGTTTTTAAATTATGTATGCTTTTGAACTAACAGTAGTGCTTTACTGGGAGCTATTAAATAACCAATGTTAGCAGTCATCTTTGCAAATTAATGAGACATACTCCTTAAGAGTAAGGTAGCTTTTCAATATGTGGTTCTATATTCTAACGTGCTGGATACTATAAATGAGGGGCAGCTGGGAGATTACAAATGAAGTCCCTTCCCCTAAGTGTTATATGGTGGTCTGATACTGATAAGTGATTGAAGATGTAACCAAAAACTAGACTGCATGTCCAAAATACACCACCACATGTAAACCCTGCATCCTAGAGAATAGCTATGTACATTATGAGAATGTATTATTACTAAAATTGCAACTCTTCGGATGGACTGACTCACTGTTCCTAACTACAGCAAATGCACAGTCAAACTGGACTGAAGTAGTCTTCATGAAGTCAGCAACATCTGAAAAGCATAATATCATTATTAAAGATAATATCTGCAAGAAATAGCTTGCCTGAAAAAATATTATTGATGGTAGTTCACAGATCACATCAAAGGAATTCAAATGGTATTGAAGATGTCATATCTGTACTCAACCACTCAGCCAGCAATGTGCTGGCAATGAGATCTGTATAAACATTCAAAAACTGTGAAATCCATAAGCCTCAGTGACAAGCCCTTGCAATACAAACCATTCATTCTTTCATCAATTGCCGCAGAAACACACATATATGTATGCACATACAGCCACCGATATTATGCCAACAGTGATGTACAGGAACAAAAAATCATGCTCAACAGTAGACATACTCAAACTAAATGTGCAAGATAAGACCACAAAACATAGCTTCAACACAGAGATGAGGAGACTTTGTGAAGTTTCACTACACAACATAAACTGGGGACCAAATAATAAATTACTGTAAAATGGCATTTGGACTAAGCTGTTTCAAGAACTGGGCCTCTAAGGTATTCCACTTATGTGTGTGTGTGTATGTATGTATATATATATATATATATATATATATATATATATATATATATATATATATGTATACCACTTATGTGTATATATATATATATGTATATATATATATATATATATATATATATATATATATATATATATATATATATTGTATATATATATATATATATATATATATATATATATATATATATATATATATATATATATATATATATATATATATATAGAGAGAGAGAGAGAGAGAGAGAAGATATTCATATAAAACTATGGTTTATTCATATAAAAAAATTAACTGAGAAAATAACATACCTAAACATAATTTTGCTGAAGTGATCTGAAAGAAGTCCAAGAGGATGATTTTTTACCTCTAGTTGTATTTTTGTGGAATTTGGATTTGGTTTGTTTTTTTGTTTGAGGGCCTGTTGCTTTTCTTGTTCTGGTTTTTGTGCTTTTTTTTGTATCGTTCTTTTGTTGCCCAACGGATGACAAAACAATGCCAATAACTCTTGACAGAACCTTCCAATAGAAGAAAGATGACCTGATCATTTAGGAAGGAGGATGACTTCAGACATTTCCAAGAGATGGATTATAGAGATTTGGCTTGGATAGAGAGTGCTGGTTGCTTGAATGCATTCTAAACCATCAAGCAAACCATCTTAATGTACCAGAATTCCCTGCAAATTTGAACTCCCTGAACCTACCTTAATTTTACATAACAAGACCTAACTATCCTATATTGTATATAGTTTGCGATACAAAGATTACAACAGAAGTGATATTACATGTTTTTGTGACAATGGTGTACATAAAAATACACTGGATAGTATATACATATTTTAAATTTGCGGTACAACAATGACAATACATACATTAAGTAATAAAAATCACATAATATTGATTAAAATAATGTTACTTTATATATTGTAAAAAAATCCTATACTTAATAAACATTAATGAATTAAATTTATATAATATTTTCTAATAGGCTAAAAGTATGTATATATGTTCTTACTGACTTGCCTGGGTATGCATGAATGTTATGCATGTGTAATAATTGCTGTGTGTGGCAGTAATTTCATTTTGGCAGAAGAAAATAAAATTTATGCAGAAGAAAATAGATATTTATTTTAATTATAGCAAAAGCATTGTTTTCTTTATCATGAGGTATCCTATCTCAATAAAATAGTATCTTTTGATTTTTTTTAACAGAATAGAATAACTTCTTTTATCTATTTTTCTACTGAATAACTTTTCAATTTAATCTGTAAATATCTACTATGTTTGTAAATATTGCAAAGTTTGCATGCTAATAAAATTTGTAGATCCTATAATGTAATGTACTGAGTTTTAGTTTTTTATAAAAAAAGTAATTGATATGTTTAATGTGAAAGTGTTTTTAAAAGTAAAAGTAATAACAAACAACTCAGAACTCAAAAATGAAAAAAAATAAAAGTGTGAATCTTACATTTACTAAGATAATAATAATTTATGAACTCCTTCATAATGAACTTAAGAATATAAATACATCTTGTCATGTAATACTTTATTTATAGCACCTGATTTATACGATAAACAGTTATTTATAAAGTAGTTTAGTGAAAACTCCATTATACATAATTTTACCTTCCATTTAGGATGAATGTTAATTAAACAAAAGTACAATTAAAACAAGAAATTCTTGAATTTATTTGCAAAATTTCTACTCTAAAGCATATTTTCTTCAGACTGTAAATTAATATTATAATCTAAGGAAAGTTGTGAATAAAAGAGAAAAGGAGTTCTATAAACCATTGCTACATCAAGGGGTATTGGACACTTATATAGGGAGTTATAGCATTAACCCTATTTCCTTAGATTCTAATATTAATATTAATTTACAGTCTGAAGAAATTTTAAATATATTGGAGCCTGAGGAGAGACATTTTGCTAGTGCCTTTGTGACAATTTTTAATAATTGCAGCAGAAATGTTGCTGATATTCTATTTAAAAACTGGAGTGTATTTATTATGAATAAAGACACCAGGAATATTGTAGGTGATGCCCCTGTCATTGTATATAAAAAGGGCAGGACTATAAAAAAAACTTGTTAGAACAAGTACCATCTAAATCTCAAAATGGGTCTATGAAAAAATGTGGTATGTGCAATTATTGTACTTATATTGAGGAGGGTGCATATTTAGTATAAACAAAATGTTCTTGTTTTATGACCTTGTGACTATTTTATTATTTAAATTTGATCTATTGCAGGAATTGTTTTATTCTGATGAAGTTCCTGACTGTGCAGGGACGAAAGCTTTGTGAATCCGTTTCTTAATAAATATTCTTTGTGGATTGCCTACTGTGATTCTTTTGCTTTTACAGTGTGTTCTCAGCAACGTGTTTGTGCCTGTTTTCTTTTTTGCTGTGGTTTTTGGTGATGTTTATTCGCATAAATGAAAACAAACTATATTGACATAATCTTAGTTGCAAGCATTATACATCAGAAACCATAATGACACAATGTTAGTTGCAACATTAGACATTACTTATAATCTACCCAATTACTGTCAAACAGACATTACATAGCTCATTCAAATCCAGCCTTCTTTTAAACCTCATTCCTCCCCTGTATGGATTGTTCCCACAATTGCCATTTTTTCCTGTGTAATTTGCTCCTACCCTTTTCTAAAGATCCCAATTCCAGTTGTTTTATCTCTGGTACTATTTCATTTTTTTTTATTATTATTTTATTTTTATTATTATTATTATTATTATTTTTTTTGGTACTACTTCTAGTACAGTTGGTTTAGACTTTGATTTCCATTTTCTAGTAATTGCTTTTTGGCAGCTACTATAGTTACACTCAGCAAGGCCTTACTATGCCTAGGCAACTCCAATTCTGTATCATACTTCAGAAAAATCATTTCCCTAGACACACCAATTTGCTCACCTAGTATCTCTGATAGAGTAGTATGCAGGGGATTTTTAAAGTCTGCCAACTCATTACACTCTCAGAAAAAATGTTCCCAATTATATCTTCCTTCCCCATCACACCTCCAGCATTTGCTGTCTACCTGAGGAAAAAATTCTCTGTTGTCTACTTGGGGTATAAAAATACCTATGTAAACATTTCCAAGCAAAAATCCTAAATCTCCTAGATTTTGTTGCATATTTGGGAGACATACATATATCCTCCCATTGTTTTTTTTTTTTTTTTTTTTTTATGAATTGCTTATCCAATCTCTCTTCCCAATCCTTTCTAACCTCCTCTCATTGATTCTTATAGTTATCATACGATATTTTATATGCTCTACTAGTTATTTCTTTTTTAACAGCAGCTTCTTTCTCCTTTTTCAATTCCCATGTTGGCTTGGTTTTTAGAATACCTTCTGCTACTTTATGACTATAATATTCTCTGTGATTACTATTATTCTCCTTAAAGGTCTGCATCCAAAATCCCAGTCTCTCCTTGTTTCTTGAGCTTCCGCCTGTTTCGTTATCATCCCCTTCCACTTTGAATTATAGGCTTCTGCTTGTGCTGTGTATAAGAGCCTTAACTGTGTAGCTCTGAAATACTCCTTCAAATCAGGCAATCCCAAACGACCTTGCTCTATTGGAATAATCAGCTTATCCCACTTGACTCTTGCTGTCTTTCCCTTCCAGATAAAATCCTTCAGTTTTTTATTAATTATTACTCACAACACCTCCTATGGTTGATAAAAATATGCCTGATCTGTGTATAAGACAAAAGGTACTAAAAACATTTTAGCTGCTTGGATCTTACTATCAATATACATATAACAGAGCTTCCAATTTCTCAGTTTTTGTATTATCTTTTGTTGTCTCTTCCCACATATACTTAGCTGACACATGAGAATCATTTTTAACCCATACTCCCAAGGACTTAATTTTATCATGTCCCCATAAATATGGATATTGCTGAACCAATTACTCTGTGGGTATATAATTTACCACTATTGCCTTTGTTTTAGCTTCATTAATTTTGTATCCCAAAAAGATTTGAAATGGTCTCAAAATGTTCCACAACACTGAAATGCATTTTTTCTGGTTTTATCAGGTATAAAATAATACTGTATGCAAATAGAGACAACTTTTCTTGACTACCATACCAATTATATCCTTGAATTTCTAAGTCCCTTATCTTCTTTACCAATGGGTCTAAATATAATGCAAATAACAATGTGGGAAAGAGGACACCCCCTCCCTGGTTCTCTGCTGAAACAGAAATTATCAGAGAGGAACATACTCACTAAATTTTTGCCCCCATGCCCTCATATATCCTCCTAATCAACCTTATAACTGTATTAGCTGAGGTGGCTTACTGATAAATTGCTTTGACTATGGTGTGCAGGGTCCTGGGTTCAAGACCTACAAGGGCTGTTTATTTGAGTGGATTAAGTACCTCTGTTTTGCTTTTTATTGCTTGTTTTTGCTAGTGCATTATTCCAACTGCTTTTTTATTAACCTTGCTACTTATCTGAACTATTTTTGAAATCTAATACTGTTTACACTTTAAATTTATGTTTTTTAAGTATTGTTATCTCTTTAATTGTAAAGGGTTACACACTCTAGTGCAATAGCCTGTTTTCTGTGTTAAAAGTGTTTTTATTGCTGTATTTGCTTTAGCTTTAAAAAACATCCTATCCCTCTACTCGTTTCCCATCTTTCTAGAACTAGTAAAGTCCAGTTTTCAGATTTTGCTGGATTCTGGGCTGTTTGTAAGTTCCTGTGTTGCCCAGACCTTTCTAAGATAGAGGGAAGCATCTCTGTTCATCAGTGAGAGTGGTGAGCTTTGGAACAGCCTATCTGTTGCTGGATGAGTGGTTTCATCCCAGAAACTGTAGTTTTATTGGCCATTTTGGGCTATTTCTATCCTTTTCATGTTTCTGTTTAAAAATCAGTGTTTGCACGGTTTTGAACATCAAGCAGAGCCATTTAACTAGGGTTAAACTATTCCTGGTGCCATAAAGTCTGCTCTTTAATTTCCCCTTAGAACTAGCTAGTTTCTTAGTTTTAGCATTTGAATCTACTACTTCGAGCTCAGCAGTTGCTCAGAACTTGTTGTAAGCACTAAATAGCTACAAATTACTACAGCACTCAGCCTTCATTACCTAGAGGAAAACAGTTCTTGTACTTACTTTCCACACTTGTCTAGAGGAAAATAGTTTCATATTCTGGCAGGTCCAAGGGTCAACTCCCCGGTGTTTTTTCCTGTCTACCTGATGAATCTGGGCATCTTGGGGCAATGTAGCAATTGCCTTATGTACATAGACAACCCTCTCCTCCTACCACCCACACTATAACCTGTGAGAGATGCACTTATCTAGGGAAACTGGAGGCAAATCTCTTTCCAACCAGGACTGAACTCGTCAGTCAAGAGGAGAAGGTTAACACTTGCACCACACCACACTCATCACATTGTCTCAATAAACCTACACCACCAAAACCCACACATAGAAACACAAAAACATTCACGGAGGCTCTCAATAATAATCTGCCCAAGCAACAGAGACTTCCAAAGCAGAAACACAGGCTACCTCCACCCCTTAACACAACCCAAAAGACACATAACCCACAAACTCAGTGTGCCACTCAACCACAGCCCATAAGGCAAAACAATGTACCCAACACATTAGTCATAGGTGACTCTATAGTCAGGCACACTGATGTTCCACTCACCAGATAAAACAAGGAGAAGGTTACTGCTAGCTGCCTGTCAGGTGCCAGGATCCGCCACATAACCCACGCACTCAGGTCACTCCACAACATGCTCAAATATGACTCTGTCATTGCCCATGTTGGTGTGAATGACCTGAGCTGTACCTTCCTTGACTACATGAAAAGAGACATGAAAGAGCACTCTGATCTTGTAATCAAGGCAGGTATGACCCTAGCTCTGAGTAGCATCCTACCTTTGCCCAGAATGATACCGCAGTACAAGGACAAAATGATTGACTTCAACAACTGGCTAAGCTTCTAGTGTTATTCTAAGGGGATTCAGTATCTGCCTGGGATGACATGGTTGACAGGCCATAATGCTTTGCTAGAGATGGCCTGCACCTGTCACCCGTGGGATTCTGGATACTGGCTAAGGCTCTTGCCATCCCTATAGTGCCTTTTTTAGGCAAGGTTCAAATGGCAAACCCACCACTGTAACAGGTACAGGCAAGCAAAAACTGAGGGTAATGCTACTCAACGCTAGAAGTTTAAACCTCAAAATTCACTCACTTGAGGCACTCCTTAAAATGGATAACACTGATATTTGTGCAGTGACTGAAACCTGGTTCAAGGCTCCAGAGAGCACCCCTGCATTACCAGGCTATAACTCATACCATACTCTTCAGCCATCTAACCTGAACCAGAACATCAAAGGCAGAGGTGTGTCCATATTCATTAAGGATATCCACACCTCCAGGCTAGCTGCCCAACATAATGCATATGAAATTATCCAAGTGCAACTAACTCTGGGCAAAACTGCAATCTAAATTGTAGCTTGCTACAGATCCCACACCATGCTCCAGGATTCCCACTCCTCTTTTCTTGATATACTGGAAAATATTAGGGTTCAACCAAGCACCCTAATAATGAGAGATTTCAACTATCCCACCATTAACTGGGAAAACTACTCATGTACCAACTCCTTTGCTCAACGCTTTCTAGAATTCATAAATTCCAATGCCCTGGATCAACTTATCCACACTCCCAGCAGGGGCAACAGTATCCCAGCTCTAGTCATTACCAACATGATTGACCGGTGTTCCACACCTGAAGTCATCTCCTTGTTGGTCAGATCCAACCATAAGCTAATCACCATAGATATCCACATCCTGCCCCCACCCCCCCATTAAGGAAACCATTGAAAAAATTTATCCAAAGCCAACTTCATGCTTATTAAGACAGAAGTGGCAAACTTCACGACACCCATACAGATGGACAATATAGTTATGACTGCTGAATCCTACACAGATGCACTCTATAAGCAATTACAAGAGTGCATGGATCGTACTATCCCCAACAGAACCAAGATGCTATCCTCCAAAAACAAGAAGCCAATCTGGTGGTCACCTGCTATATAAATAAACTCTACAACAGAAGGAAGAAACTCTTGCAAAAGAGAGTAAAATCCCATGAGTGGAGGAACTACCTGATCAGCCTCAGTAAGAAGCTGAGTTCCCTCATAAAATCCTCCAAAGCCAACTATGAAAACAAGATTGCCACTGATTCCAAGGACAGCCACAAAGCATTCTATAGCTATGTCAAGAATCTCAATGGCAATACCTAGATCTGTTCTGAGTTACAGCACAATGAAAGAAAATCACCGAACCACCTAATATCACCAGCATCCTGGCTGATAGGTTCACTGCTAACTTTACCCCTCTCTCACCCCCTAAAGGGCCCATATTTATACTGGAAGAATACAGGGTCCCTGCAATCACAACTGCACAGGTAAAAACTGCACTCTCCAAAGCCAAAAACACAGCATCCATGGGACCAGAGAACATCCCAGGCTGCATTCTACACAAACTTCAGAACAAACTGGCCCCCCCACCTAAGCACCATGTTCGATCATAGCCTCATGTCAGGCTTTATACCCACTGAATGGTACACAGCAACAGTTATACCATTCTACAATGGGGGAGCCACCACAGACCCTGGGAACTATCACCGTATTAGCCTGACAAGCCTGGTCTGCAAGGCCATAGAATGTATCATCATGGAAAGCATAAACAAAGACATTGGCAACCTCCAAAATCTGGACCCCACCCAGTTTGGGTTTGTGATAGGCAGATTATGCCTCCTGAACCTGACTGACTTCTTTGAAACAGTCACCAAAGCCGTAGAAGAGGGTAAGGTAGTTCACACAGCCTCTCTCGACCTTGCCAAGGCTTTCAACACTATCCCCCATTCTGGAATTATAGATAAATTCACTAAACTGGGTATAAATCCATACATCAGAAGATGGGTCACCAACAGGCTCACTGACAGAACCCACACTTAAAAAGTTGCAGACTCCAAATCTGACTTCAAACCAGTGACAGGTGGAGTACCACAGGGTTCAGTCCTGGGTCCTCTCCTGTTTAGTATCTACTTCTCTGAAGTATGGACTAACACAGGGGGCCTCTGACTGACAAAGTTCACAGATGACTGCAAATTAGGTGCCATAGTCAAGTCCCCACACACCGTGGACATCCTACAGAAGGGCCTCACTGAGACAGATGCCTGGTGTCAGAGCCATGGCCTCAAGCTCAACGCCAAAAAGTGCATTGTCATCCCTTTGGAAAAAACTCTGTACCCATGAACTACCACATAGGTGACAGTCCACTTAACACTGAAGGTGTGATAAGAGATATTGGGACTCGGGTGGACAGTAGTCTCTCCTTTGATAATCACATCACCACAGTAGTCAGGAAATCCTTCTACATTGCACACCTCATCACGAAAGGGTTCTCATCCAGGAAAAAAGAGGTCATTGTTCCCTCTACTCGGCTCTCATTAGACCCATTATTGAGTACAATGCCCCTTTTGGAATGTACCTCACAAGACATCTGCAACAGCTGGAAAGGCCAGTACCTCACAAAGAGGATTACAAAACTCAAACAGATGCCCTACACTGACTGTCTCAAAAAACTCCAGCTTTACTCCATAGCATATCGCCTGCTCCGAGATTATCTCTGCCTAACATACAAAGTTGTGTCAAACCAAGAGCTGTTGGACATGCTACACCTAAAGAAATCCCAATCCCTCTGAGATACATGCTCTAGGGACCTAAACCTTGTCACCACAATAAACCGAACATGATGGAGGGATAGATTCCTGCCCCAGAGACTTCCCATACTCTGGAACAAGCTACCTATTTATGTCAAGCAGAGTTCCTCATTAGCACTCTTCAAGAAAAATCTTGATGAGTGGATGGGAAATAGGAAATTCACCCAGGGATCACTTCTGTGGCTCTGCTCAATAGGGGCACAGGAAAATAACTTTCTTGGGTGGCGAAAGTCAGGGAACGTTGTTGGCTAGACTTACATAGGCCCTTGTGCCGATAGCCTAGTACCTACCTATGAACCTATCAGGGAATGCAAATGCTTCCATTGCCCTGCTCATAAAGTCCCAGCTTACTGTGTTAAATGCTTTCCCTGCATTAAGACCCACCAAGAACAGTAATATTTTCTTACATTCTCCTTCCCTCAAAATCATCAATGTTCTGTTAATGTTGTCAAAAGTTTGCCTCCTCTCCACAAAACCACATCCATATCTATCAACTTTGGCATCACTTTTGCCATTCTTTTAGCCATTATAGATAAACACTTTATAGTCATGGTTTAGTATTGAAAAGGACCTGTATGAAGCTGGATCTGAATGATCTTTACCCCCTTTAGATATTACAGCTATCACCACTTTCTTCCAGGATGTTGGTACTTCTCTTAAAATACTGTTAAACAAAACCTTCCAGATCTTAATCAGTTTTTTCCCTCCAATCTTCCAAACTTCACCAGGAATACCATTGATTTCTGGGAACTTTCCTGTGGATTGGTTATACCTCATCATTTTTATCTCAGCTCCTCCTATCCTAATTGTTAGTAATTGAGCCTCATCTACCTCTAACATTGACATATTCAGTTCTTCCATAAACATTTCTTTTGTACCTTTTCTTAATTTCCATATTTCTCTGCTTTATATAGATTTTCATAGAATTTCTGCAATATTTCTAAAAACTCTACAGGGTTTGTTATCTTCCTTCTTATAGCCTCCCTAAGCTTGGTGACACCCCTTTCTTCTTTCCATTGTCTAAGTCGTTGTGCTAAAAGTTTTTGTGCTTTAGAGTTATTATCAAAAAACAGCTGCTTAACAAAACTCTTTCTAAACTCATGCATATTATCGCAGTAACTCCTTATTTTCTGTTTAGCATTCTGCAGTTGCTCCTATTCTTGTTCTGTGAGATTCCCCATATTCTGCAATACTTTAACATTTGTCAGTCCCTCTAAATAATTCTTGTTATTCATAACCATATCGCCCTTTCTTTTATTTCTACCCTACTTTTAAACTCCAATGTAATTTTATATCACTCCCTAGCTATATTTTCAGAAGAAATTTCTGTCTTCTCTAATAGCTCCTGAATAATTTCCACTACTCATTCTGTAAATTCCTGTCTCTTCAACAGATACGTGTGAAATTGCCACTGCTAATTTGTATTTCATTACCCTGTGTTTTTATTTTAGTTATTATTGGTGCATGATCATTAATAGTTTTTGGGTGCCTATCAAGACTTTCAATTAAATGCACATGTTCTTGTGAAATGTAATTCTGTCTAGCCTAGCCCAGTTTTTGTATCTTAGTGAATAATATGTAAATCCACTCTGAACTCCTAGTACTGAATTCACATCTTCCATGCCAAATATTTTCATAAATGTCTTCAAAATCAACCTTCTTTTGTTGTGTTTTCCCATCTGGGCCCCCAGACACATCTTTACTGCTGCAAATCAAAATTCTAGTCCCCACCTACAAGAACATTTATTTTATTTATTATTTTACATTTGTTTATCTGGATGGTCTGACTGGGACAGTGCCTATTTTCAGCAGAGGCCCGGGGAGAAAAGCTCCAGCCTAAGCTTACATACAAAACCATCACATCAAATAACAGAAATTATAGACAAACAAATGATAAAACTATAAAAACAAAAGTATACACATAGTATCAAATATAACAAGACTTTAAACACTTGAATATAGGCAAATATATGGTTGAACTTACATATGTGGAGGAACATAATATTAGAAAATTAAGTAGGGAGAATCACTTAGGCAAAGTAGTGCATAGTTAGTAATACTTCCATGGTGACAGTTGCAGCTAGGAATATAACTACCTATAGAGAAGTAGCATTGTTAGAAAGGATATGTTAACAGAGTTAGTATGTACAGCCAAACTGTACAAGTAATACTAAGTTAATAATTAACCTGGTGTGTTACATGCACAAAGCCAAGATTCAAATAAGTGTCTTTTGAGAGATATTTTGAAAATTCCTTGCTGAAAGCTAACTATTTCTCCCAGAATTTTCTTAAGCTCCATTATAGCAGTTTTAGGGGAAATAATACATGCCAGTAGCCCCTTAATACTACAAATCTACCATTATTATATTTTTATCCTCTTCTATCACTAGAGGAGCTCCTCTACCAATTACTACAAGTACTCCTCTTTTTACTTTGTCCCAGATATTCCACTGAATAACCATCCTGAAAAACTTTCTTTATCAAATTCACATGTTCAGTTCTTTCCAAATGTGTCTCCTGTAGCATAGCCATTTACACTCTACTTTTTATATAGTTCACTACTGTTTCCTTTTTGTATTTATCTGTGAGACCATTGACATTTAATGACATTACAGAAAGCATCTTTGCGTTAAAAAGCTATTCCCACTTTTTTTGTTAAATGTCTAGTTCCAGCTTTTGTGTTGCATACATATACTGCTTGGCAAGTTGATCTTTTATACAGTTGTTTTTGTCATATCCATTTTAGTCTGCATCACATCTTACAAAACCTTTAGTTTTATTGAAAGCCATCAAACAAAAAACAAACACACCCCAATACCCCCTAAAATATTAACTTAATACTAACACATACAATGATGTACATCTTCAAATACTGCAGTTTCACCTTCCTGATGGGAACAAATGTTCCAAACTGACAGCTACACTCACAGACTTGAGTTAACCTAAAAGAAAGATTATCCATGCTAAGACACGATATAGTCTGTGCTTCTACTAAGTGCTGTATAGTTTTATCATGTCTTTATAGCTCTCCCAGCAGGGAAAACATTTGAATGCTTTCAAAAACATTATCTCCTAGCCATTTCTCTTTATCAGATTGTCTCCTTGGAAACATGAGGACCAGATATACAGCTGCTACTAAGCATACATTTATTTGCTAAAAAAGTTTTATCATATTCAATGTTCTTTTTCATTTACTTGCTTTTTCTTGAAATGTGCTACTAGATCAAGTTAAGGGACTTAATCCAGTCATTCCCCTATGCAAGAATGGGAAAAAATATATCAATTTTTCTTTTGCCATGCTCTTTTGACTAGACTTTTTTTTTTACATTGCATTGCAAGTTTCTTAAAACTGAACAAGGAAAAAGAGAGAAGAGAGAAAGAAAAAAAGGAGCAGCTGTTTACATTAGTATCTCCTTTACACTTAAAAATAACTGAGAAAACTTTACTTCATACCATGCAAAGAAGATCATGCACTACAAAAATATTACTATTAAGGAAAAATTGTTTTACTTACAGTTAACTTTCTCCCTTCTCTTCCCCTCTCCAAAGTATTTTTCTGAACATTAATGACATGAAGTAGGACATATCCTTTAGAGTACCCTAAAAGTTTAATAAAGTCCAAAAGAGTCCTATATTTACAGATTTTTATGTTCTGTCATGTTTCACAAATATAATTATTCCTTTGTAATCCCCCATTTGTCAATTTCTCTGGTTTGATTCCTGTTCATCTTCATCTCTTAAATTCTGTCTCTGCTTTATTTTCAATGTATGCTCAATTGTTAGTCAACTCTTGTGATTTTTTTCTTCTCTCAAGCATTTTCCTTTGAAACACTGGAAAGGGTTTCACTGGCACAGTCTCTCTGTGGTCTTTATTACCAGAGAAACAAGAAGCAGAATATCCTTGTGTTCAGCTCACTTGTTGTTGGACAAATGTTTGTATATCTTCCTTAGCATGTACTTCATCAAAATTTTTGTCCCTCCAAGAAAGAATATTTAAAGATAGCTGGATACAGCAGTTTGAATCTCACCTGCCTCTCAACATTTTGGGAATAGTGGAATAAATGTCATAGGTTCATAGGTGGGTACTAGGCTATCAGCCCTGGGGCCTATATAAGCCTAGCCAAAAAAGTTCCCTGGCTTTTGCCACCCAAGAAAGTTATTTTCCTGTGCCCCTGTCTAGGGCTTACTCTTTCTTCCGCCTGCTGTACAGTGAGTAATCGTTCTCCCAATTTTAGTACGTTGTCCTTCTGCTACAATTTTGTCATAATCAACTCCTTCTGCTGGTATGATTGCATCTTTACTATTAAAGGTCTAGATTGCTTTCTCATAGCCCAGTTTGGGGCATACACATGATGTGCCCTTTCAATTAACAACTCCTGCTGTGGAATACCAGTCCAGTTGCTTATTTGCACTTCCATAAAATTAATACAGTCTGTTCCTTCCAGCTTCTCTGGTACAACAGAAAATCTCAAGTTTTCCCTGCATTCGGTGTCCCCAAATTCTATTATTTTTTGAAACATCTATTCTTGAGCAGTCTCATAGTCAGCCACCCTTTTCTTTTCTTCATTTTGACTTCAGATTTTTGCAGTTTTATCACCTCATCTGAATATCACTTTAAAGCTTCTTTCATCTTTTCAGCCTTCTGTTATTTGAGTTGATATACTCCATCAGTGTTTTGTTTATTTTAACCAGGTCTGTGTGCAGTTGTGTTATACTTTCCTCTAGATCACTGGAAGTCATGTCCAGAGCTTGCATTGCTTTTTGCTGAACAGCTGCAGTACTTTTTCCATTCAGTAATTTTTCTTCACTTTTTGTAGCTGGTTTTCTTTCAGGTTCTCTGTATTTCTTTTTTTCCTGGCATCTAGGCAGTGCATTTACTAACCAGTTACTGAAATTTACCCAGAAATATAAGTCCACTGACGTTCTCTGCTGAGTTTCTGTTTTCACACTGGAACAGCTAGAATTAATGTGTTACTCAATGTGGAGCCATCTAGGCTTCTGTCCAGAATTCTTGGGCAAAGAAATTGAGAGGTATTTTGTCTATTCCTTGTAAAACTGTGGCTTTGTGGAAATATTGTGGATTTCAGTCATTAAATAATGACATGCAGGAATATTGCACTTTGTAGCCTTCAGAAAATGCTTGATAATGCAAATCTTTTTATTCCAGCAACTTTCTAAGTATATATTACAAGAAATATTTAACATCTGTTCCTGATTTTTGGGCCTTTGTCTCTGATTTGCGCAAACAAGTTTAGAGGGCAGAGGGGATTTGCAATGGGTTCCACTGTATGTTTTTGACAGCAGCAAGATGAGATACATTTCTGGCCTATTATTCATGAATGTATTCATTCACTTATTCTGAAGCAGATATCTGAGGTGTAAAGTCTTGCAAGTGGCTGTAATTGATAGGTGTGTGGATATAAATAATTGATTTCTACACACCACACTAGTTATGGTGTAAAGAAAGGATCTGATTATAGAAAACAGGATCATCATAGGTTCATAGGTTCATACTAGGCTATCTGCCCTAGGGCATTTATAAGCCTAGCCAGAGTGTGTTTGGCTTTCGCCACCCATTTTAAATTAATTTTGCTATGCCATTTTTCGAGGTTAGTATACTGTGCCTCTGTCTAACAGTGACACAGAAGTGATACCCGGGTATTCCAGAGTGAAGGGAGCCTCTGGGTTATGAATCTGTCCCTCCAGCATGTCCTATTTATTTCAATGCGGAGGTTCAAATCTCTCGAGCGTGTAGCTTGATGGGATTTGGATTTTCCGAGGTGTAGCATGTCCATTAATTCCGGGTTGGACATGGCTTTATACGTCAGGCACAGATCGCCTCTGAGCAGGTGGTATGCCACTGAGTAGAGCTGGTGTTTCTTTAACCGGGCAGCATATGGCATCTGTTTGAGCCCTTTGATCCTCTTGGTGAGGTACTTTTGGGGTCTTTCCAGTTGCTGCAGGTGTCTGGTAAGGTACATCCAAAAAGGGGCATTGTACTCAATTATGGGCCTGATGAGGGATGAGTAAAGAGGCACAATGACCTCCCCTGATCTAGATGTGAATCCCTTCATGATTAGGTGGGCTATATAAAAAGTATTTCTAACCACTTTGGCCACGTGGTTGTCAAATGAGAGATTGCTATCAACTTGGGTCCCCAGGTCCCTATTTATGTCTTCTGTACTTAATGGATTACCACCTATGTGGTAATTTGTGAGCACTTTGTTTTTGCCAAAGGGGATGACTATACACTTTTTGGCATTTAGCTTGAGGCCATGGCTCTGGCACCAGTTGTCTGTTTCTATGAAGCCCTTTTGAAGGATGCTTGTGTCAGCTGGAGAGTCGATAATGGCACCTAGTTTGCAGGCATCTGTGAACTTGGTCAGCCACAGTCCTTCCGTGTTGGCCTGTACCTCCGAGAAATATATACCAAACAAGAGAGGTCCCAGGACTGAGCCTTGTGGGATGCCACTTGTAACTGGTTTGGAGTCTGACATGGCTCCAGCAATTCTAACCATGTGGGTTCTGTCCTTGAGCCAGTTTGCAACCCATCTAGTGACATAGGGGTTTATATTTAAGCTGGTGAGCTTATCTATAATGCCCGAGTGGGGTATTGTATCAAAGGCTTTAGCGAGGTCCAGGTAGGCTGTGTGGACCACCTTCCCCTCGTCAATGGCCTTGGTGACTGTTTCAACGAAATCGACCAGGTTTAAGAGGCAGGATATGCCCTTAACAAAGCTGAACTGGGTAGGATCCAGTGTCTGTAAGTCCCCAATATCTTTATTTATGAGGTCCATGATGATCCTTTCCATAGCTTTGCAGACCAAGCTAGTCAAGCTTATGGGGCGATAGTTTCCAGGATCTGTTGAGGCACCACCTTTGTGGAGAGGGACCACTGTTGCTGTACGCCACTCTTTGGGTACATATCCTGTAGTAAGGCTGAGATGAACGGTAGTTTTATGTTTGGGTTTAGCTCTTCTTGGAGTTCATGTAGGACGCAGCCCGGGATACTGTCTGGTCCCATTGATGCTGTGTTTTTTGCTTTGAAGAGGGCGGCTCTTACCTGAGCATCTGAGATGTCAGGGGCAGCACTCTGCTGGGATAGATATTTGCCCTTTTGGTGGGGGAGAAGTTTGCTGAACCTGTCAGCTAGGATGTTGGCAATGTCTGTGGGTTTGGTGTATTTTTGTCATTTTGGACTAATTCTGAGCATATCTGGGAATTCCCACCCAGGTTCCTAACATAACTAAAGAAAGCCTTGTGATTATCCTTAGTGTCCTGTGCAATTTTTCTCTCGAAGCTGGCATTAGGCGATTTTATGAGTGCCCGTAGTTTTTTGCTAATACTGATCAGAGATGCATTCCCTTTTTGGGATTTTGCTCTATCATGTAGCAGCTTCCTCCTTCTATTGTATAGTTTGTTTATGGCTGGGGTCCACCAGACAGGACGTCTGCCCTTGGAGGATTGGGTCTTGGTTTTATTTGGGATTGCATGATCCATGCATTCCTGAAGATGTTCATAGAATGCATTTATAAAGGATTCTGCGGTCTGGGCCGTATTTTCCAGAGGCCCGTGGGGCTTTGAAGGATTCCACCTCAGTTTTGAGGAGTGTGAAATTTGCTTTAGAGAAGTTTGTCACTGTGGTTTTCTGGGCAGGGGGTGAAGTCGGGATGTGAATATCCAGTGAGATTAATTTATGGTCTGATCTTACCAGTGAGGGATACACTTCTGGTCTGGAGCATAGAGTCCCCATGTTGGTGATGATCAGGTCCAGTATGTTTTCCCCTCTTGTGGGAGTGGTAACAAGTTGTTCCATAGCATTTGAGTTTATAAATTCTAGGAACCTTTGGGCTAGGGTGTTGGAGCTAGAGTAATGCTCCCAGTCTATGTTTGGGTAGTTGAAGTCGCCCAATATAATGGTGTTTGGAGAGACCTTCATATTTTCCAGTGTTCTCAGGAAGGCCGAGTGGGGTTCCTGGGTTTGGGAGGGTGGTCTGTAGCAGGCTATAAACTGGAAGGCAATTTTACCCACTGTTAGTTGCACATGGATAGTCTCTGATGCTTCGTGCTGTGCCACCAACCTGGAGGTGTGGGTATCTTTGACGAATATTGATACTCCCCCTCCTTTTGTGGTTCGGTCCAAGTTTTGGGACCAAAAAGCATGGTATGAGGTGTAACCTGGTAGTGCTGGGATGCTCTCAGGAGCCTTGAACCAGGTTTCTGTTACTGCACAGATATCGATGTTCTCCATGCTAAGGAGAGTTTTGAGTGCATGCATCTTGAGGTTTAGACTTCTGGCATTGAGTAGCATTACTCTTAGTTTCTTATCCCTTCTGATACCTATGGAGGTGGGTTTGTCTTTTGAGCCTTGCCTAAAAAGGCACTATGGGGTAGCAAGAGCCTTTGCCAATATCCGAAAGCCCAGGGGTGACAGGTGCAAGCCGTCCCTAGCGAAGCATCGTGGCTTGTCGAGCATGTCATCCCAGGCTGACAGGCATTGGATCCCCTTTGAATGACAACAATACTTAAGCCAATTGTTGAAATTGATCATCTTGTCTTCATATTGTGGCATCATTCTTGGTGAAGGTAAGATGCTACTCAAGGTCAGGGTCATACCGGCCTGGGCTACATGCTCAGAGAGCTCCTCTATGTCTCTTTTCATTTAGTCCAAGGAGGTATGTCTCAGGTCATTCACACCAGCATGGACAATGACTGAGTCATATTTGTACTTGCCTTGGAGTGACCTGAGTGCTTGTGTTATGTGGTGGATCCTATCCCGACAGGCAGCTCACCATGACCTTCTCCTTGTTCAGCCTGGTGAGCGGGACGTCAGTTTGCCTGATGATAGAGTCACCTATTACAAGTGTATCAGGTGCATTATTTAGCCTTAAGGGCTGTGACTGTTCGGCACACTGGCTTTGTGAGCTATGTGTTGCACGTGTTTTGTTTTGGGGTAGCGGTTGCTTGGGTGTCTGCTTTGGAGGTCTCTGCTGCTTATTCAGATTTTTATTTAGAGCCTCCGAGTATGTTTTTTTGTGTTTATGTGTTTGGTTTGCTGTCGTGGTAGGTCTATGTGAGACTGGAATTGTAGTGAGTGTGGTTTCCTTCTCCTCCTGACTGGTTACGCCAGTACTGAGTTGAGAGAGAGCTTAACCTCCAGTTTAGCTATATGGTTGCATCTCTCACATGTGTTGGAATTTGTTGGGAGGAGGAGAGGGTTGTCTGTGTACATGAGGCAGTTGTAACATTGCCTCAAGATTTCCAGATTCACCAGCTGGACTGGAGAGGAGCTTGACAACTGACCTTTGGACATGCTAGAATAGTATTGGGAATTCCTTTATAATTGAAAAAAAGGGCCAATGGGGAACAAGGTACTCAAGGGGAGTTTGTGAGGGTGTAGTGCTTTTAATTTTTTAGTGCTGTCTTATATAATTGCTTTAGTGAGCAAGTGCCGGGTAACTTAAATGCAATGTGTTTCAGGTAACTTAAATGGAAAAACAACAAACAGTAACTTTCTTTCAAGTGAAACAAGGAAATAAGTACAGTAAGCAATGCAGATATCACTAGGGATCCACAGAAGCACTGAAAAGCCGCATTTTAGGTGGAATTAGCGTTTCAGGGAAATAACAAGTAAAACAACAAGCATACAAACAAAGCTAGATTCAGCAGGCCTGGATCTAGTCTATGCTACAGCAAACAAGGTGTACCAATTTCAGTAAGAAACAGTTCAAATATGCAGGCACTATAAGCCTTTAACCAGAAATTCCCAGCTCACAAGGGCAGAGTCCAGCCTCTCCTCCCACAAGAGTGCAGACCACGAACCTTCTTAATGTAAAATAACTGGCCTGAAGCCCAAGTGCTTAAACCAGAACTAATACACTTTTAGAATAACAGACACTGAGCCCTCAATCAGCAGTTCCCAACTTAGAAGGATGTAAGCTACCTGTCCTGCCACCACAGTGCAGGCCACAAACCTTCCTAATGTAAAACAACTGGTCTGAAGCCCAAGTGCTTAATAAACCATCTTAATTAAAACAACTGGTCTGAAGCCCAAGTGCTTAAAGTAAAAGGCTTAGAATGAGTTACACCAAGCAGTAATAAATACAATTGAGTACTTTTAAGATGATGCAAAAGCAAAATAAAGTAGGAAGAAACACAAATACAGTAAAAGCAGATACATTTTTTTTTTTTTTTTTTTTTTTGAGTGAGCAAATGAGATGGGCCCAGGAGTTACAGGACAGAAACAAGTGCAAATGCAGGCCTTCAAATCAGAAAGTTGAGAGAGATGGAAGACCGTCCAAACGGCCAATAACTACAAATTCTGGGCCAGAACCACTCCTTATGTGGTAGACAGGTTACCTAATGCTTACCACTCCCACTAATAAGCTAGAAGGCTTCCCTCCAACACAGAAAGGCTTGGGGGGCTCAGAAGCTTACAAACAGTCCTGGATACAGCAAATCTGTATCTGGAACACTAATTACAGGAAAAGTAGGAAACAGGCTTACAATTTTTTTTTTTTTCAGAAAAGTAGCAAAAACAGTAGTAAAAACAATTCACATGCAGTGCAAGCTGGCACACGAGTATGTAGCATGAGCTGTGAGCTGTGTTCTTTGGATAAGATCCTTGATTTCCTTGTTTTGTTGACCATTGACAGTGTGTTTATTATTTGGCTGTGAACAAACTGGACAGCATAAAATCTACAAATTATCGTTAATATGTTAACTGTGAATACATTTTCAATTAATCTTGTTTTTAGCAGGCACATGGATGTGTCGGGCTACAATAGTCTGTCTGGATGAGGAAGGCTTTGAGCTGCTTTTGTAGTGCAGGGTTTGAATCTCTCAGCCTTCATTTGTCTCCTATGTGTCTCTGGCAATGTCAGTTCACTAGACAATGTTTCTAGGCTGCCCCTGAAAAGGGACACTTGCATCCAGTGGGCTTTCCCAAGCTGTTAGCCAATACATTACACATTTGTCTTTTTAATTCCTGTACCCTTCACATAGATGCTTATTAAGGCTTCATTATATGTTGTCTGACAATGAGTCTGAGCACATTTAGTAGTTTAATGGATTACCAAATGCATTTTTAATAAATGTGAATTTTGAGGGAAGAGTTGTTTACTGTTGATCATGCTGTCTGTTTTCAGTGAGACTGTTTTTTTTGTTTAGCAAATGTCTGTCAGTGATTTTGCTGCAAATTTGGAAATAATAGTTTTAAATTAAATCCAAATCTCTGTGATCATTTAAGGAAAAAAAAAACAGTATGTGCACTGACATGTTTGAATGGTATTTTATTGTAATTGAGGAGAGCCAGACAAGTAATGGAATACCGAAATGGATTGGGGGTTCAGTTCATTACCCTGCCTAGGGCCCCCATTTGATCATGATTAATCTCTGGGCAGCAATATTCTCAGGATTTAAGGGGGGGCTTGAAATTTTGCCAGGGTATCACTTAATAGGAGGAAGTTAGCCTAACAGTAGTTCCTGAATGTTCCAGGGTTATCTGGGGTTTGAGGGTTTATTTTTATTTCCAAGGAGACTGTTTTGTGGTCTAACATTGCCAGAGAGGAAACTACACTGGGGGTATGCAATGCTCTCTCATATTAGTGAGGACTAGATCCAGTATATTTGCTCCCCTGGTTAATGTATTGACAATCTGATCAAGGGAATTTGTGTTTACAAAGTCCAGAAACACCTGGGCCTACATATTCAGTGTCATGTATGATTCCCAGTTAATAGTAGAGTAATTAAAGTCATCATGAATATGGTATTGGGTTAGATGGTGAATGTTTCCAGTAAGTTTAAATACATGTTATAGGTTTCCTGGGTCACAGTGGGGGACCTATAGCTTGCAAGGAAGTGGCATGGGATTTTGCCTATGGTGATTTGAATGTGCGGAAACTCAAGTGCAACATCCTGTCCTGTTTGACCAGCCCTGAGGTATATTTATTTTTGATGTAAATCAAGACACCTTCACCTTTAGTCCCTCCCTGTGTAGTAGCTGGTCTAAATGTGTGGAAGACATTATAGCCTTGCACTGCCAGGGTGCTCGCCATGATTTTAAACCATGTCTCTGTGACAGCACAGACATTAGAATTCTCTAGGGTGAAGAGAACTTGTAGGGAATGGAGTTTCTTGTTTAAACTCCTTGCAATGAGCAGTAACACTATTAGATTTTCCTGGTGTTGACTGGCTATATCAGAAGGATTGTCAGGATGGCATTGCCTAAAAAGGTACTCTATTGGGGAAGAGGTACAGACCATCCATGGCAAAGCATTCTGGTCTGTTGATAATCTCCATACATGCTGACAAATATTGCACTCCCTTAAAAATTAGACCAGAAACTAAACCAATTATTAAAGTCAATAAATCTTCTGTTCATATTGCGGCATCATCCTTGGAGAAGGTGGAATACTGCTCAGTGCTAGGCTCATACCAGCCTGGGACACATATATATGTGGTCATTTACAACCACTTGGACTATGGTTGAGTCAGACTGTACTTGTGGTCTGATAACCTGAGTTCATAGGCAATATTGCAGACAATGGCCCCTGATAAGCAAGTGAACATGACTTTCTCCTTACTCAGCCTGGTGAGAGGGCCATCTGTGTGTCTCTCAGTGGAGTCTCCATATCCATTAGGCCAGCAACAGAGATAGTATAAAATTCATCATCTATGCCAACAGGCCCATATTTATTGATTAGACAATTGCTTTGAGAATTGTCAGTAAAGTCAGGAGAATCTGGTTTGCAACTCTGGAGGCTATGCTTTTAACTATGCAAACTAGTTGCCTTGGGTGCAACTAGATACTGGTTAAATTTCAAACCTGATTTTACAGGAAAAATGTCATCTTAAGGTGCCTGAGTCTATGCAGGGCACTGCTAAATACTTGAGAGAAACTACTGTAGAAGACCTTGATGATTTATGGATGAAGTGTTTAGGGAGATAGTCTGAAGTTAGGTTAGCACTAGATGAGCCTGTATTACTTACTGAAAAGAAAGAATTACCCATGTCAAGAATGATGAATACTGGGGATTCTCCTAGATTACTACTACTAGTGCTGGTCTCAACACAGCTTCATACTATTGGGATTCAATGTCTCTTTGTTTCTTCTATCACTATGAGCCGAAAAATAAGTACAATGAAAGAAAAGGTGAGACTCCGCTGGATGTTCCACTGCTTTATTAAAATACACAAAAAGTTGTATCAACAAAATGAATATCCACTGACTATGAGCAAAACATGAGAAGCAGGCCACAGGCTCTTTGGTGATTAGCAGTTTTTTCCCAGAAGATGCCTTTTCTTGATAGATGCCTTGAATAGCAAAAATATCAAACAGGAAGGTCTCTCACACACATATACACTCACTCACTGTCCAGTCAGAGAGAGTCAGGAATCAATGGCCCACTGTTCCTTTTCTCACCAGGAGAAAAACAGTAGTACAAATTCCCACCTGGCTCATAGGAAGCAGTTATCAGGCTTTCTGGTGATTAGTAGTCCCCAAGAAATAATGTCCCTTTACTCATTCACTCACCAGGAGCAAAACAGAAGCACTAATCCCAAGATGGCTACTAAGATGTGGAATATAGGCTGTCCAATGATTGGTGCATCTTAAAGTAGCAGTCTATGTAGTGAATGGAGTGCGATGATTACACTCCAATATTCAGAACAGTTAAGCACTAAAGTGGTGCAAGACCAAACCTCAACAAATGTTAAGCACCCCCTGCTAAAGCTGTTAAGGTCAGGCCCCTATCTTGGCAGTAAAATCTGCAAGTACAGACCAGTAAATGACAGTGGCAGAAAAAAAGATTTGGTTCTGCCTGCTGTCTTGCCAATAAGGTGTCACTTCCTCTTACAAACTAATAAAGATACTAGAATAACAAGACGTGTGTTCATCTGCATTTTCTGAAGGATAGAAAGTCTGAAAACTAAATGTATGTCATTATTTAGTGTCTTCAGTCCTCCATTATTTGTCTGAAAACCATGGACTTTATGAGGAGCAGACCAACTTAGTAACAGTAGCTATAGTAAATGTTGCAAGTTCAGGAGTTTGAGAAATAGAAGCACTCTGGATTCTGCAGTTGCTTATATTGTATCTCAGATGCTGCACCATTTCACTCTGTCACAGTAGTTGTCCTTCTAAAGAATAAATTCCTGAGGTATCAGAAGTCATCTATGGTTCTCTCTGTAGATTTGTTTATTGGAACCTTTCACATAAAAACGTCCAGGTTCACCTGCCTCTAAAATTACTGTAGCTTGATCTGATTCTTTTGTATACTAGATTGACTTTGTCTTTCATTGGAACTTGCATCCTCACTCCTTCTCTATTTTTAAAGTTACATTTGTTGTGCCATCTCTGAATCTTCATTCATAAATTAAGTACAGTATTTTGACTCTTTGTAGAAAAGTCTAAGTAGTAGACAATTTAGACATGGTCTCCTTCCCATTAATAGCTGTCACTTGTACACCTATCCCTTAATGTGATGAGTTCATGTATTTCAAATTAATGGTCATTAACTTTGGAATTCTGACATTTCTTCAACAGATTCTTGATTGTACTGATCTGTCTAGTGGCTCATTACCCTCATGATGGTGTGCATTTGAGGTAGAATACCCAATTGTTAGCAACATTTCTAAATCCTTCATTAGAAAATTGAGGAACCCTTCAGAAATTCTGTCTTCTGGAATGTTGAATCTGGAGAAATACATTTAATACTGTACCTTTCAGTTGTATAACGTCTTGGTATTTAGACTAAAAAATGTGCACTGCAGGAAACACTTTTCTTTTTGCTGAACCAAGCCAGCACCGTATTCCATGGAGACCTAGAATATTGTGTAAATCCCTTCTTCTCTTGCATTCTGAATGCGAAAAGCTGTACATACCACATATTTCTGAATAAATTTCTAGGTGTTCCAACATTTTATGCTAATATAAAACAGGTCTTGAAATTTTATGTTTGACTATATGTAAATGAGGTTCATGTGTCAAGTGCTGAAGAAATACCAAAATATAAAAACTTATGCCTGCCCAAAGGGGTGTTAATAGTACATAGCTTAGAGTTAGCTTCATCCAGTTTGATTTTGCATTAGTAGAGAGAAATATTAGGCAACAGGGAACAATGGAACCAGCTTTTATAACAGGTTGGAGATGACAGTGTTCAGCTTTAATACATTTGTTCAAATCATGAGAGTCTACACATATCCTTAGATTGCTTCACTTAATGACTATAACCACATATTCATCCACTCACTCATTTCAGCTTATTTAAAATCATACCAAAACCCCCAATTATTTTAATTTCCTATGCAATTCTTTCCTTAGACACTATACCCACACCCACATCACAAGCATGACTGGTACTGCCTCTGGAGAAATCTAAATTCATTACTCCCTAGCAAACAGCATATTTCTGCAAAATGTCATTAATATCTTCAACATTCTGATTAGAATACTTCTTTTTTAATCTGTTGCCTCCCTGATTCTTAGGTACTACAGTAATAATTTTATTCTTGCTATTGCAAGTTGTATTTGTGCTACAAGGAACTTTCTAAAACTGCATTGAAGAAACATTTAATATATCTGCATCACAAATATTTATGTTGCCTTTTACAGTGTCATTCATTTTACTGCTCTTGAAAACAGCCATGGTGTCTGCTTTAGCAACATTTGTGATGGTGATATTCTGATTATTATCCATGAAGGCCCATTAGAAATGCTTGAGATGCCCTGTCCTTGTATACTCTGAAGTCTGTAAATCATACTAACCTTCATAAACCATGCAACATTTGGCTGCTTTATATTCTGTGCTTGCATTCACATGTGAGCAAAGTCTGACCTATTGGTTTCACTTTATGTCCAGAATATGCTAGCAAGGGCACAGGTCTACTAACAGTAGTTGGCAGTTTCAGTGCTTTAACTGTAGATTGCAAATAAAACAAATCTGTTTGTTAAACAGAACCACACACTTAATGAGTGCTTTTTTCTACAATAATACAAATCTCATCAAAACAAAAATGCCATTAATGCATTCTGTATCTATATTTCATATATATATATATATATATATATATATATATATATATATATATATATACATACACACACACACACATGTATATGGGTCTACTTCACAAGAACGACATCTTACATTACTGAGGATGAGAAGACTGATACAAGAACTCCAAAACTTCATTTAAATGAATGACCACATAGCCAACAAGTTTCCCATGGTAAGTAATCACTAGGCTAACAAGGGGAAATTTACCCTTTTCCTCACTGTGTTTGGTATATTTAGTTAGAGGGGGTGTGGGGGTGTAGCCCCCCACAATGGGGTGTGTGAGGGGGCATAGCTCTCCCCCACCTGGGTGGGATGGAGATGGTGCAGTGTATTTTCCATTAGATGTTGGCCCAGTGGTTACTTACCTTCGGTAATATGAGATTTCATTCTTGTGAAGTAGATCTCTCTCTCTCTCTCTCTCTCTATATATATATATATATATATATATATACACACACACACACACACACATATATATATATATATATATATATATATATATATATACACACGCACACACACACACACACACACATATATATATATATATATATATATATATACACATAGAGAGAGAGATATAGATATAGATATAGGGATATATACATGTATGTATATATAACTTCAGAGCCTTAGCAAACTTATCGAGCCCAGGTACAGTTTTCCAATTTAGTGCTCCTTCAACACTAAGTCAAGTAGCAAAGAAGTATGAAAAGTAAAAAGGTCTCTCTGAGTTGAAGACCACAAAAAAGGACCTTTCTCTGCTGGAAACTATAGCAAACCACTTGTCAGAAATGCAACAAGGATCTTGCTAGAATTACAATACCACACACGGAGCACTTCAGTGATTCAGCCATGACAGGAAATATAATATCAGCATTCATTTATGAAAGCAATTACAAAATACCGCCTAACCGGCAACTGCCAATAATGCCTTCTAGCACCTTGTGCCAGGGACAGACGGCAGGGGTATATTCCCCAGAACCAAGTATTGTCAGTTTCACTCACCTGTTGACCATCTGTTTTGCCAACTAGTGTGTGTCAACAAAATGGATGTTGACCGAAACCACACTCGACTAAAACTATACATACACACATGTTATACTTCTAACAGAGACTGCAATGAACCAACAAAAACATTGATATCATTTCCTCAAGTAACTTTAAAAGCAACATGCATTGGAAGACTGGAAAAAAAACTTTACTCCTTAACTTAATATTTTACTGCCATTTACAGACACTATTACAAACTGCATTTTAGTTGCCTCTGTATATATTCTTATGGCTCAAAAATTAATGTATGTAAAAACTGTGGGTATACAAACATTTTGTAAAAAAATATTTTTATGTCAAAAATATATGTACTAGACAGTGACAGTGTAGAATGTTCTACATTTTTAGGGGCTTTTAATACACTAACTATGCTTGCTTATATGTTCATTAAGACCAGTGCTAATTTTTGTTTTTATTTTGAAATGCAGATTAATGAAAAATATTGCACTCTTCACCTGTATCCAGCTTCAAAGTAAAGCTTTTGCCATGAAATGATCTTATTACTTGACAAATGTACAGAACGCTGTTTCTGCATTTTTAAAGTACCCTTGAACTTTTCAGTTTTATTTTGCTCTGCAGGCTCAGTAGCATGCAAATCTTGTAAGTCAGGCTTATGTCATCACATAGTTTTATTAAATAATCCTTACCCCTCCCCACCACAGAGACTGACTTAATTGCAAGCACTGCATTGCTTTTTCTCTTGCATATAACCATGCACACAGCATTTCTAACTGCACAGCTACTTCTAAATGCTATGTTAGATTGAATGTTAATGTCCCTGTTATCAGTTTTATTTTCATGTGCTTTAGAATTCAGTTTGCTCTCGTTGTCACTTTCACTCTTAATTCTGCACATTTTAGGTTCCTCAGTCAGCTCTTTTAACTGTATATACATAATTTCATGCATTCCACATGCATCCACTATCTATCTAATGTTGAATCTGATTATCTCAAAGGTCTACCTCAAACGTGGTCAACTTCAATGCCACATACAGTTCAGGCTCTTTCTAATTTATTTTAATTAATTTATTTACTGGGAAAGTCCAACTGGACACAGGTTCATTTTTCATTGAGGCCCAGGGAGAAAAGCTCCAACAATATGAAAAAAGTACAGTTGTGTACACTTACCATAAATGTAGATGTTTGAGTGTATTCACTGTTGCAGTCATCACACTTGGGTTAGCTGCCTGCAGGTAGCCCTCAGTCGGCCCGAATACCAGAGTCTTGGGATTTCTGTGCCAGATGCTGTTGCCTCATCCATGACGTCAGGTCGTCAGGGGTATAAAACATGTAGCCGATGCCATTACATCAGTTTTTCTTGCCCCAGATGTCAGGAGCCCCCAAAATAGGAAGCAATCAAATGGTGTGGAACACCTCCAGTAAAAAGTAAATACCATTTCCATAAGATATGGCCAAAAAAGAGGATAGATAGAAATTATAGAAAGACAGGGGGCTGCAGGGAGGGTAACCAGGACTGCAACAGTGAATACACTCAGACATCTACATTTATGGTAAGTGTACACAAATGCACTATGTTCTTCGTGTTTCACTGTTGTAGTCATCACACTTGGGTTGCTTCCCAAAGCTGAGGAAGGGCGGAGGCAGTCAAGTAGTAGTAGGGCTGGCTAGCAGGCCTTGTAAGACTGCTGTGGCAAATCCAGCTCTGGATTTAGAAAAGATAGGTAAATGGTAATGCTTGGTGAAGGTATGTACAGAACTCCATGTTGCAGCTTCCAGGATGTCCCTGGTAGGGACTCCCCTGAGAAAAGCTGTAGAGGTTGAGGTAGCCCTAGTGGAATGAGGGCTGATCCCTTGTGGGGTAGGTTTTCCATGGTGTTTGTAGCAGAAATGGATACAGTGTGCTATCCATTTAGAAATGGTTTGTTTCGAAATGGCCTTGCCCTCTGCCTCTGTAGCAAAACTGACTAGCAGCTGGTCAGATTTTCTGAAACGTTTCATCCTGTTAAGGTAGAACTTGAGCTGTCTGTGCATGCCCAAGGAGTGCAGGATCCTTTCCCCTTTATTCTGAGGGTTAGAAAAAAGGTTGGCAAATGGATGGATTGGTTTAAAGCCATACTGGATACCACCTTGGGCATGAAAGATGGGTTAGTCCTGAGGGAAACCCTGTCCGCATGGAAGATAATGAATGGTTCCATAAGGGCCTGTATCTCAGACACTTTTCTTGCTGAAGTGATGGCTAGCAGTAAGGCTGTTTTCCAAGAGAGGAATTTTAACTCTGCTGTAGCAGCAGGCTCAAAAGGGGGAAGCATGAGCTTCTCTAGTACAAAGTTAAGGTCCCAGGCAGGAGTGGGAGCTCTCCTTTGGGGTCTTAAATTGTTAGCTCCTCTCAGGAACTGTTTGATCAGAGGGTGAGAGAAGAGGGGTGGGCTCAGTATTGTAATGAGCTGAGATGGCACAGGCATGAATCTTAATTGATGAGAAGGATAGGCCTTTGTGGAGCAGCTCTGCTAGATAATCTAGGATTTGAGGCAAGGAGGGCATGGCTGTGTCCTTCCCTTGAGACTGGCTCCAAGAACAGTATATATTCCACTTTTCTGAAATAGGATTTCCTAGTACTGGGCCTCCTGGCCACAATTATAACATCCAGCACCTGTTTTCTGAGGGTTGCTGGTGATGTATTCAGGGAATAAGCCAGGCTACCAGGTTCAGGGTTTGCAACTGAGGATGCAAAATTTGTCCCTCCTGCTGGGACAGCAGAGAGGGAGTCTGCTGTAGGTGCCAGGGTGGAGCTGCTGTCAGACTGTGTAGGAGTGGGTACCAGTGCTGGCGTGGGCAGTCTGGTGCAATAAGGATTGTCCCTGGCCTGTCCTGTTTGATCTTGAGGAGTACTTTTGGAAGGAGGGGCAGAGGGGAAAGGCATAGATTGAGAGGTTTCCCATGTGAAGGATGGGGCATCCACTTTCCAAGCTTGGCTGTTGGAAATCCTGGTGCAACATTTGTTTAGTTGATAGTTTTGGAGGGATGCAAAGAAGGTCCACCTCTGGTGTCCCCAACCTGTGTATTAGAAGTTTGAATGAGTTTGGTTCCAGTTTCCACTCATGTGGGTCCATTAGATTTCTGCTCAAGTCTGCCAGTGAATTTTGTTTTCCTTGCAGGAACTGAGCTTGCAGGTGCACTTAGTTGCTTAAGGCTGTGTTCCACAGAGCCATGGCTAACCTGCAGAGTGGGTAGGAGTGAGTTCCCCTCTGCTTGTTTATGTACCACATAACTGTGGTGTTGTCTGTCTTTATCATGAGTTGTCCTGGCAGGGTAAGGTATTTGAAGGCTGTCAGCACATTCTGTACAGCTAACATTTCTTTTTGATTGATATGCAGGTGAATTTGTCCTGGGCTCCATTTGCCTTGAATGCATTTGCCTGCTTTGTGAGCCCCCCATGCATAGTCTGATGTATCTGTTGTCAGAGTTTGGATGGTGGGGGGTTGTGAGAAAGGGAGTCCCTTGTTGTGGTTGCAAGCCTCTGCCCACCAAAGGAACCCTGTCCTTAGGCAAGGAATGATAGGAATCACTGTTTCCAGGTCCTGGGAATGTTGACACCAGAGACTTTTTCAGTAGCACTGAAGTTTCCTCATATGCAGTCTTGCATATGTACTCAGTAGAATACATGAGGCCATGAACCCTAGGGCTTGCAGTATTTTTCTTGCAGATAGCTGGGTTTGGGTGGCCAGTAGTTTGAAATAAGTTGTCAAATAAACCTGCTTTTCTGGAGTGTGGAATGCCATCTGGGAAGTTGTGTTCAAGCTTGCTCCCAGGAATACAATATTTTGGCTGGGTACCAGATGTAATTTATTTTCGTTGATGGTATACCCCAGAGAAGTTAGGAGTCTCTTTACAAACATCATGTGCTGAAGTAGCAATTCCTGACTGTCTGCCTGAATCAGGCAATCATCCAAGTATGTGTAAATTTGAATATTTCTCTGCCTGCAGTAAGCAATGGCTGGAGCCAGGCTCTTTGGGAATACCCTGGGTGCAGTAGATAAGCCAAAGGGATGTGCAGAGAACTGATAGTGCATGGAGCCTGCCCTGAAATGCAGATATTTCCTGCAAGATTCCCTTATGGGGATGTGCAGATAAGCTTCTTTTAAGTCTAGGGTGACTAGCCAGAGTCCTTGGCTAGCATAGGAAGGAGCTGCTGGAGTGTAAGCATTTTGAATTTTGGTACCACCAGGAAGGTGTTTAGGATTGACAGATCCAGAATAGGGCATCAAAAGTTCTCTTTCCTGGGCACCAGGAACAGCCTGGAGTAGAAATCCTGTCCCCTTTGCTCTGTTGGCACAGGTTGAATAGCCCTGATACTGAGAAGAGAAAGTACTTGCTTTTGGGTCTCTCTCCACTGGTTTGGAGGAAGGTCTGGCAATCCACTTGGGGTTGGCAGAGAGTGGAACTAGAATCGGTATCCCTGGGATGCAATGTTTAAGACCCATCGGTCCTGTGTAATATACTCCCAGTTTTTTGCATGCAGGGTGAGTTTCCCTCGTAGGGGTGCAAGTACTTGGGCATGGCTGGGAAGGATGGACAAGTCATTGTGAACTTTTCCATAAGGGGGTGGCTTATCACTCCCAGTTTTTGAGGATGAAGCAATCCATTGTTTAGATCTGTGCATACCCTGAGACTGTAGTCTTTGTGGTCTGTTGCCCCTGGGTTTGGGCTGAGAAGGTCTGGAAGGGACTGGGAAGGACCAGTTTTTTGAAGCCCAATGCCTACTGAATCAAGGTGGCTGTACCTGTAAGAAATCTTTAACAGTTTGCATGGATTTAGCTTTTTCCTCCATCTTTTTAAGAACATCTTCTGCTTTAGAGCCAACAAACATTCTTGGTTTAATGGAGCATCAAGTAATTTTGCCTTGACATGGTCTGGCAAGATTTGTTCCTTTAGCCAAGCATGCTTTCTCAGAACAGACCCTGTGACAGCAGCCCTGCAAGATGCTTCTAAGGCATCAAAACTACACTGCAAAGTATGTTTACCAACTTGGTTTGCAGAATGCATTACGTCCTGTAAGTCCTTATTTTCTGCACAATCAGGAATCAACAACATTATTTGTTTAATTAGATCAATAATATGCTGCTGGTACTTCAACATGTGAAACTGGCAATTTAAAGCCCTGATGGCAAGAGTTGCAGAGGTATATACCTTCTTACCCCATTTGTCTAGAGCCCTAGAATCCCTGTCTGAAGGGGTAGGGTTTTTGGCTGTAGAAGCCTTAATACCTTTAGGTCCCTGGGAAATGGTTTCTGGATCTGCAGTGGGATTTTTAAAGAGAAATTTGTGAGAGTCAGGTACTCTATAGTATCTGACAGGCTTTCTAGGAGCAGGTGGTAAAGTATCAGGGGTAAGGCTGGATTCCATGAAGACATCATCTACAATATCCAGGACAGGGGGAATAGCTAGAGGCCTATGCTGAGGCAAGTCCAAAAATTCCCTGAGTCTCTTTTTGGATTGTGGGTAGTCCTGGCATTTCCAGTGGAAATGCTCTCTTAGGGTATGCAAGGTTTCACTGAAAGAAAGGTCCTCTGGGGGGGAGGCTGAGGGAATTGAATCCTCTGCATCCGAGTCCTCAAAGGTAGATACGACTCATGGTCTGAAGTATCAGAAGGAAAATCAATTCTTTGTCTTTTAGAGAAGGAAGGCTGACTTCCCCTAATTAAAGTAAGAAGGTCTTCAGCCATTCTAAGCATTTGTTTCTGTGGCATCGGAGTTTGAGAATGTGCTTTGGTCATCGGTTTCCTAGGCATAGTGCAAACTTTGGGCCTGAGAAATTCGGTAGATTTAGTCATTAATGAAGTAGTCAATTTAATACAAACAGCAGAAGGTCTGAATACACCCTCAGAAGCCAATGCCTGCACAGTGGCTCTGGACCCATCCAAGGTAGAGACATCCACAGGTTCCATAGTCGAAGAAGGATCTCGCGGCATACCGGACTCGGAATGGGTCTCAGTAGAGGCCTGTGAATCTGTAGAAGCAGGTAACAGGAGTTGCAAAAGCTCCTCACTGAGTACCAGCGGACTGGCGACTAGCTTAATGAAAGCGTCATTGGCAGTTTTAGACCTATGCGGTCTGTCTCTCTCTTTATCTTTGCATTTTTTCAGAAGATAGGTAGTCGGATGGCTTACCAAAGCCATTTTGGAATAAGGAGAATTTAGAGACAAAAACAGCCCAACAACAAATAGTTCAGGCGTTAAACAAGGCACAAAACCGACAGCAAGGGACGTCGTGGTCTGGGCCTAAACAGGTGATGCAGTAAGAATGAAAATCTCTGTGAGGTATTTGCTTTCCACAGGCAAGACAATTGTTAACTTTTTCTGACATTGGTTAGAGCAAGGAAAAAGGATCCCCAACGGGGTACTTAGCTTTAGAAGACTTCGGGTTTGAAACTCAAAAAATGAAAATTTCAGGTAGCTGCCGTCCGGCACTTGCGAACTGCTTCTGCTTCGGGCTCCCGCACGACAAGAAAAGCTGATGTAATGGCATCGGCTGCATGTTTTATACCGCTGACGACCTGACATCGTGGATGAGGCAACAGCATCTGATGCAGAAATCCCAAGACTCTGGTATTCGGGCCCACTGAGGGCTACCTGCAGGCAGATAACCCAAGTGTGATGACTGCAACAGTGAAACAAGAACATTAAACATTATACCACAAGAAAATTACAGAGTACAGGTCAACAATAAAAATACACATTGCAAATATAAATAACCGAAAGAGATGACACCTTAGCAATTTTAACAACATTTGTACATCAAAGAGTACATGGTATTATACAAACTAGACTAGCATATATATTACAAAGCACAGTATGATATTTTTGAGGAAGACTTGAAATGATTTGAGGTAAAAGAGTAAGTATATATAGGGAAGGAAGAAGGCATAATAAGATAGTACTGTAAAGTGTAGATCTAAAGAAAGAGGGTGTGTATAAAAAGTGGAGAATATACAGTTAGTCAGGTGGGTAGCAAGAGCAAAGCCAGGATTTTTCTAAGTGAGTAAACAGAAGTGTTCTAAATTGTACTACAGTGCAGATGGAAGTGATGGAAGTGGGTAGTTTATTCCATATTTTAGGAATGATGTTAGAGAATAAGGATTCTTCATCTGAGTTGTTAGCGTTGGTGGGTTTAACTAGGAGTTTGTCACTGGAACGGAGTGTTCTAGTGGTGGCGTACGGTTGTATGAGTATAATGGATTATTCAATTCACCAAATTCACATTTGGTAGCTTTGTTTTTGATTACAAGTTACCCAAGCATTTACTGTTTCTTATGTTCTTCATTTTTGGCAATAAATGCCTTACAGATGGAAAATTAATGTTTTCTCATACTGCTAACTTACCTTTCCCCTCTCTTTGATTCTAATAATTAAATATCTTTGCAGGTCCTGTCCTGTGATATGTTGAAGTTGGAACACTGCTCATTGTAATCTTCCTGGTTTCTCTACAGTTCTTTCTCACTGAATTATGCAGTTCAAAATGCTGGATCCAAAGCTTTCAGAGAAGTGAGCATGCAACATCAGGGGAATTGGTGGTTGAAGCACATACATACATTGGAACTTCATGTACTCTTTATGATAGGTGCTGTGAGATCTTTTAAATCCACCTGAGCTACCAACAACTCAAGCAGACAGGACCTCCGTTTAATGTCTTTTTTGAAGGGCAGCCATACTCTAATGTTGCACTGCAGTTTCAATGAAAATTAATCCAATCACCAGGAGTCGGATACGCACACAGTGAGCATGCATTAGGCACATGGTAAGCAAAGGTGTGTCTACAGTCATATTCACTACAGATATGTCACTGGTTGTAAAAGTGTCTTTCACCACAGATCTATATCTATATAAAGAAGTAGGATACTGAACTCATTTTAAGCTTTATTTTTCCCATCAACATAATTCCTAATTATCTTAGGAGCTACTTTACTACCAGCCTTGTTATTAGGTTAATGAATGAGGACCTTGGTGCCGTCAGATAAACTAATTCTGGTGAAGTTATTATGCAACCTGGCCATAAATCTGCATCACTTTGAACTGATGACTCCTACTGGCCATGAACCCATGCTGATTACTTTTGTGGAGATTATTAATCTCTAGGAAAGTAAGCAGTTATTCCATCACCACCATCTCCATGGCTCACCCTGACAGTGGTAACTGCCTTGCAGCTCCTTAGATGTTTCTTGTATCCCTTGTACAGGGGTACCACACTTGCTATTTTCTCATCCTCTGGCACTTCTGCACTGGCTGTTTAGAGGGTGTGCCAACACACTGTCCAGATTTCTAAGGAACATGAGAAGAAACTCATCTGATTATTGTGTTTTAGACTCCTTTAAAATGCCACTTACCTTTCATTCTCTTCCTCTTACTGCTGTTGTTTTCAAACTGTAGAACTAAGAATAATTCTAAGACCCCACATTTTTTTAATTCCTCCAAATCTTCCAGGTTGCTAATATTAGGATGTGAATGGACCCCATTCCTAAGTCAAAATACAATTAAAGTTCATGAAATTAGTATTGTTTCACTCTTTGATGTCATCCAGTAGTGTTCTTATCCGCACCTGCAATGTGCCCAGTAATGACTCCTCCTGTACTTCGTATGGAGTTAAATGTATTGGTAACATATCTAGAAAAGATTGTAGATTCTTTTTTATAAGACCTGTTGCTCCTACTACTATTTGAACTATCTGGGTATCTTTCTTCCATATTGCTCTCGTTTCTGCTTGCAAATTCTAATATTTTATAACTTTGGGTCTCTCTCTACGCAGGACACTGTAGTCAAAGGGTGTGGCAATTTCAATGATCAATGCTATTTTTGTGTTCTTTTCTTGGGCCACTATATCTGGGTTTCTACCTTCTATCTTTTGAACTGTGGGTAATGGATGCTCCCATGTGATGTAGACCATCATTTTTTATGATGCTTTGCGGCTCATCTTTCCAGTGTTTTTCAGCCACTTCAATGCCATAATGTTTGCACAATCCCCAGTGCAACAGTCTTTCCACATTATTATGCCTTTCAGTATACAGTCCTTCTGCCATATGTATGTCACAACCAGCAACAAAGTGTGCGACTGTTTCCAATTCGGTTTTACAAAACCTACATTTGTCTGTTTCTCTCACATGTTCAATGGACTTTGTAAACCAGCACATATGTAGCCCACTATCTTGAGCCACCAATATTAACCTTTCATCTCTTGGTTTGAATTGTTACTTCATCCCAGAGTTTCCTGTTCCTTCCCTTGCTGTCTAGCTTTCAAGTGGAGGTTTTACTGGTTTCCCTGTGGCTCCAAAAAAAATATCTTGATGTGGCACCTGATGATGATCTGTTTCACTTCCACTTATATATAATGTGTTGTTTGTCTTGTGTTGTTCTCAAAATGTAGAACCAAGAATAATTCTTAGACCCCCACATTTTTTCTGTGAGAGTTCTTAAATGTTCCTATAAAAATGAGAGAACTTAAGAGAGGTTTATATATGTCTGTTAAACTACCACATTTAAGATCTGTAGTACATATTGATATAATATAAATCATCAAACTCAACATATTCTCTCCTACTAAAAACAAAACAGAACAAAAAACAAACTTCTGTCATTCTCAATGTTTCAACACTTACTTCAAATTTTGTCTCTCTCTCAAGTAAATTATGCAACTTCCTAATATACTACTAAAGAAGCTAAAGCTAATACTAATACAAGAATATTACACTTCTTGCATAACTAATAAAAACTAAAGATTCCTCCAAAGAAAAAAAAAAAAATGTTTAAAGTTAAAAAAAAACTTAGAAGATACTGTGGACTGGATTCACAAAACTTTCCAGCATTATGGTAAGGGAATTTGAATGATGAGTGACCAAGTGCAGGATTATGTGCAATTCAGAAACACAAGGGCCACAAGAGAGGAAGGAACAGCAATATGGTTCGGTATGGTACATGGTAATGGCCATATAATAACAGGGCAGTGAGCAACATTATTAAAATTACCTCCTCTGGGTATGCAAATGAGACAAAACAAGATGGAAAAGCAATTCATTAACGTATAAATGCTGTGCAATGGCACTGCACCCATTGTATAATTGAACTCAGATGAATGTTCTTTTTTATGCTAAGGAGGTTTGCTGCAGTATTAGTAAATGCGTAACTGCAAGCGGAGGTTATTGCTGTTGCTTTACTGAACAATATGCTCCATTGCACAGGAAGTGCTAGGTCATCTGACCACTCCTAACATTTCATGGATTCCATGAAAGTGACATTTTGGACCAATACCATGTGGCAGAATCATTGCTGGGTCATTTGTTGCTCAGTGCTACTCCAGTCTGCTGCCTCACTCGATGCTAGGTTGAGGAGCAAAAAAAAAGGTCCGTTCTTCCATTCTCCAATGTGGCACTCCTTCCTTCCCTTTTAAGCAGGAGAGTCAAGTCCTTAAAGCCACCCCACTCTACTGCCTGCTCTCTCATTTGCATGAGGAGGCTAAAACTGGTGAAAAAATAATGTATCTGCCGATCTCATCCCCTGACACCTTGTATATTGGATGGCTGCTCTTTCACCTCACCCTAGCTATATTTCTGTTGGTGAGTAGGGGTACCATGCAAGAAATTGAAATTGTGGACATGTCAACCTCATCAATAGCTTTTTGAGAGTCTTTGAATACCTACCCCCAGTGGAAATTAATGTATGTGTGCCTTTACATACATTAACTATGGGGACCTTTCTGCAACCTGCTGGGGACACAGTGGAAGTATCTTAGGCATCTGCCTCAAGAATACTCCATCAGTTTCTTGATGCCATGCTTCAGCATGTGGGAGGAGTATATTTGTTTATCATGTCCATGGGAGAGATAGCCATGACAAGTGGGGGTACATGAATCGTAATGGGTATCATTCCATTAACTGCCATGGTTGTCTGTAATGCACATGGTGTCATACACAATGTGTGGCTATGAATCCAAACTAGGCAGTTATTACATCTCCCACACATGGCTCATCTGTGATCTATAACAACATTTTGCAGAGGGCGATTTCTCCCAGGAGGCATCTTGCTAGTGATGCTGGATATGCCCTGGAGCCCTAGCTCATGGGACCAATAAGAAATCCACAAAATCAAACAGACCAGGAATAAAACTGTGCTCAATCTCAACAAAGTAAAATTATAGGTTTCATAGGTTGGTACTAGGCTATCGGCCCTAGGGCCTATACAAGTCTAGCCATAACAATTCCCTGGCTATTTCTTCCCACAATATTTACTTCCCTGGACCCATGTCTAGCAGCGACTGACATGATCCACGGGGTGAATTTCTTATCTCCCATCCAATCATCAAGGTTACTTTTGAAGAGGGCCAAAGAGGTGCTCTGCTTGACATGTATGGGCAGTCTATTCCAGAGTCTGCGGAGTCTCTGGGTCAGGAGCCTATCCCTCCAGCAGAGACGGAGTCAGACAAGGTTAGTGGAAGAACCAGCAGCAGGGGATGATCATGTCAGATGGAGATGGACAATGTTTGCCATGGCAATGGCAAAGGGGCAGCAGCTTGCACTTATAGCTTTAACACATAGTTTTGAACAGACTATTGTCAGGCTTTAAAACACAGTAGATAAGAGTAAAACAGATTAAAACAGTAAAAGACAGTAAAAGTGATGCATGCAAAACTAACACCATGCTGTGCTTACCCATTCATAGGCTGGCCATGATGTGAGAGAGACACAGGCAACCCAAATAACACTGTACAAGGGGCAGGGCACAGTTATCATCATTTTCTTAGGTGAGAGAGCGAGTAAATGTGTGGATGTCTTTTCACAAGAAGATGTGTGAGTGTTGAGGATTATCAAAGTGATACGACTATTGCCTTTCAGTGTGAGTGGAGGGAGCACTTAACATAAAAGGCTTTCTGAACGGCCAGTGTCTGAGGAAGTCTGTGTGCATGTGATGAAGTGGATGCTGTTGTGGTGTGAGTATGGGTCTTCTGGGACACACAGTCTCAGCAGTAGTTGCTGCACAACATACTGCTCATGTCCAGGGCAAGCACAACAGAGGTTAAAGCATCTCATTCTCAAACCTCTGCCCATGAGAGCTGGCTATACCAGCAGTTGTACTGATTTTATGGCAGCCCTGGCTAGGTGGCTGGTGTGCTGCATGATTGTAAGCCATGTCTACTACAAGATATTCCACTGCCATGACCAAAGAATGTTCTGCCTGGGGCATAGGCACTTCCACAACAGATCTAGCTGTGGAACTGCTAGCACTGCAGGAGCATGATCTAGGTCATCTGTGGCCTTGATGGTGCCTCACCCTTGACAGGTGAGCTTAAGATGAAATGGCACACTCCAGTATATGACTAAGTCTATCATAGCAATTACATATGCAGGAAATGTACTGTTTTAGGTTATTTTGAACATTTTGTGTCACCCTAACTTTGCAATGGTTGTGGTGGTACTAGGTTGTGCCTCCATAATGGACCTGAACATACATTGGATTACAGCCACTGATATTCCAATTTCTGGGAGTAGGCAGTAACCATATCTCCAGTAAGCACAATGGGTAATAAAACTTGTAAAAAACAAAAAAATAAACCATGAACAGGATAAATCCGAAGCCTTTAATGCTGCTCCACACACTAAGCACTTTCACCATAAGTCAATGGCATCATCAGAGTGAATGGTAGCTATTCATTAAATCCTTATATACACCTATCAATTAATTAATCATTCTATTAAAAATAAATATGGATTCAATCATCTTAAAGCTAAAACACTTACAAATAGACTTCTATATAAAAAACTCTAAAGAATGCAGTCACAACCCACAAATAAAATCTAATTAATACTTATAAAACTCTAATATTTTGGATATTAACACTTAGTTTAAACTTGTTTAAAAATAAAAAAATGTATAAAAATACTATCTAAATTTTAATTGCTTGATGTTTCAAAATTGGTCCTATAGAAATGAAATAACTTAATCCAGGTGACGTTGTAGCATTCAATATAACCTGCCATGTATATTCCAAAAGTTCCACTTTTAATTTTTCGTCACCACCCGTTTCATTATATAACACCCTATCTATTACAAAGAATAAAAATTTCTTAAAATTAGTACAAACTATACTGTGCATATATAGAGCATTATGGGGGTCTTGATTTCTAATGGCCCTAAGGTGTTCACCTATTCAGTCTAAAACCTACGGATAGTTTTACCTACATAGAATGTGCTACAGTTGGTACATGTAGCTAAATACACCACCCTTTGGGTATTACAATTAACCCTACCTGGACATGGAATAGTCCTGTTGTAACTCAGAACACTTATGTAGGGTCCATCATGAATCTGCAAGACCTACACATCCCACATCCATTCATTTTGGAAAGAGTGTATCCGGGCTTGTGTTGTTCTAAAAACCCTTTGATATTTCTCCCCCTAGAGAACACTACTTTAGGGGAGCAACCTAGAATACCTTTCAAATCACAGTTAAAACATAGATCCCATGCTGTACATATGGAATCCACTATCCCATTTATTTGGTTATTATATTTAAATACCAAAACCCTTGAATCTAAAATACTACGGTTATGAACTGTTCTCATACATTCTATATTGTTCCTCTTAAGTATAGATAGAAAAGTAGTATCCCTCTTATTCAATACCTCATTAAGTATTTTGGTCAACATTTTCAAGGGATAACCTCTATCAAGAAACATCCCTATCAGTATGTATAATTTTTGTTTCAAGACTTGGTTATCACTAATTCTTGACAACCTTACCATTTGACCCTTCACTATACCCCTACGTTGATGTGGGGGGTGACAAGTATTGTAGTGAAGTAAGGCATTACTATGTTTTTCCTTCCTGAAAATACTACTCTCAAGTCCTTCAACAGTTTTTGTTAACCTAATATCCAAAAATTCAATTGTTTGACTATCCCATTTACTAGTGAATTTGAAGAAGGATGTTGCAGTATTAAGATATTCTACAAATAACATGGCCTCGTCTTCAGTACCCCTCCAAAGTATCAGGACATCATCCAAGAATCAATTATAAAGGGCAGTTTTATCTTTATATGTTGAATTCAAAACAAATTCTTCCTCCTATTGGAGCAATACCAAGTTGGCAAAACTAGGGGCACATTTTGCCCCCATGGCTGCACCTGAAACTTGATGAAAAAGTTCCCCCTCAAAGGACAAAAAATTATTTTTGAGTACCATATCCATAAAAGATACTACTAAATGTACTTTGTCAGTACTTAAATGATCACATTTCACTAAACTTTGTGTAAAATAATTTATACCTACCTCATGTGATATCACTGTAAACAAATTAACTATATCAATAGTTAAAAATGACCATTCAATGTCTTTATTTCTCATTATATTCAGCCTTTGTAAGCAGTGCCAAGAGTCTTTCAAAATATGTTGGGCCTCAGCCACCACTCGCTGTGTATTTTTATCCACATACACTGCCATGGGTTCAGTCTTTGAACCTTTTGATGACACTATAGCTCTGAATGGAGGATCATTAAGATATTTTGTGGATTTTTGGAATTCCAAACACAGCAGGGGTGACTGGGTGTTCCACATTCAAAAAATTATACTCATCACAATTTATTGCCCCTTGATATAATGTATCCAAAAGGAACAAATCTATCTTATAGTAGGCCATATTAAATTCATTCCAAGAAACCCGTAAATAAGTGGTGGGGTCGTCCAAAATGTCTTGCATTTTAGCAATACAATCAAATTATGACTGCTCCTCCACCCTTATCTGGTTTCATAATTCTAAGTTCATTACAACCTGCCAATTCAAATAGTTATCATCATAATGAGCATTATGTTTAATTTTAATGGCATTCCAAACCCCTCCAATACACATTTTTCTCAAACAATGCAACTTCACTATTACATGGTGGTATACATGTACTCTTTCTAGTTAAACCACCTTGTATCAAATCATTTGTCAAATCATTTGTCACATCAGTTCGATCTTTAGAAAACAGGGCAAATGTAACTGTCTAATGTATAATCTTATACTAGTATAAACATCAACCACATTAAAATTGTATTCTGGAATAAATGAAAAACCTTTCCTCAAAAGATCATGGTGAGCTTCTTTTATGTCCATAGCACTGAAATTATATATATTAAATCCAAACTTTTTAGACTTTACACTTAGGCATACAGTTTTCAGGGGTACACAATGAATCATCCAAAACATATGGTAAACTGTTCCTTATAGTGGAAACATCCACATTATTGTCAGTAATTAATGTCTCTTGTTGTTGTTGTTGGACCACTGGCCCTTTATCTGATAGTTGTTCTTCCACTGTTGTGATTGTTGTTGCTGTCCTACAGCATAATACTGATTTCCTTCCAGCCCTTCCCTTCTGTTCTGTAGAAGTTTGGACCTCCTTAACTGTGGGGTCCAAACTACAAAACATTGTTGTTCTGTATCCACATCATCCTCCCCAAATTCACAGTCATAGTCACCATTTCCATTTACATGTATTCGCTCATCATATCTGGCATTATTCCCCCATTTTGTTGTTACCAAATGAATAGGCCATATTGTTCTTATAATCATGCATATCCCTGGATAACTTTTTGATTTTAACACTTTTATCTACATATTTTTCCAAATTAGTCAAAACATTTTGATACCCTTTAACATATTGAAAAAACAGTAGGTCATTTACAATACTCTCATTAAGAGAAACAACTTCTTTTTCAAGTGCTGACAACTTACTTTGATTATTTTTGATAATAATGTCCATCATTTGTAACCCCGTTCTAGCAAACAAGTCCATAAGTTCCTTATCTCCAGTAAGCACCATTACTCACTTCCCAGTGTGTTATGGGTGCTAGGGGCAAATTCTGATACATCTCTACTAGGGAGTACCACACTTCACTGACTGCTAGTTTCTGGCATAATCTGTCCTCTTTTATGATGTGTGTCTCCTGAATGTCCACAACAAAGACACATTGTCCATGGTCTGTATAGGGGGTGTAGTGGTCACATTCCCTGTCTCCAACCGAGACATACTGTACTCCCTGACTGTGTCAGATTATCCTTGCTATCGTCAACAGAAGTTGCAGCTCCTCCAATATCAGATGGGAACAGTTCCACAATGCTGGTGCTGAAAAACGAATCACCTGTGAATAAACCAAAGCACAACTTCCTGTTTAAGTATTACTTAATATCATAAGAATACATGAAATATATTAATATTAAAAAAGTAAATATTTCAATTGCATACCTTGTGCAGATGGCTGTACAAGGGGATTCAAGCTCTAATAATTTGAACACTCACTAACGAGTTCAGAGGACTTATAGATAGTCTTATATAGAAGGAGGTATGCATACCTGGGGCATCTCCAGTAGCTTACCTTGTTTGGCTGTTCAGTTTCTACTCCAACATCGAGCACTGCACTGTGGGGCCCTGTGGAGATGTCACTGCTTTTGATAAATGGTAGAAATTTCGCTATGTCCATGAGAGGTAGTTCACTCAACAGTTCAACACGCACTGGCCTACCTTCCTGTGCTAGGTGGGATGCCCTTAGTTCAGTGGCATGTGTTAGGTCAGCGTTTCTGCAGCATAAAAAATTAAAATTATGGTGATGACCACCAACTACGTTAATATCTACCAGCATGTTTTGCCAGGCATGGTCCCTGTAAGCCGGGTTACTGGCATACTGGCCAAATATTCATCAACTATGATGATGGATGGCTAAGAGTAGCACCTCATTCTCAACATCAGAGAACTTTAGCTCACATGCTGTCTTTTCACCAGACTCTCCAGTGTGTTTCTGCTTTCCCTGGTTTTTTAGACATTGTCCTTTAGACATGGGAAACACTGGAGTTAACATATTGTTTAGGACTGGCCCAAAAATGTCCTTATGCCACCAATCCTCCCCTTGCTCGTACAATATACTGTTTTTGCATGCATGACAGTCATAGATCTCTATCCAAACTATAACTATTGTCAGGCACTGAAGTTTACTGAGCAAATGTCTTCCAAAATACAATACAATACCTGTAACATGCAACTCACCAAAGTGATGTGACTGTTTTCTCTCAGGGTTAGAATATTTTGCAAATGGTATGTATGTGTAATCTAAACAGGATTTTTTATGGAAATTAGCAGCACAAGGCCAGCCAGACTATGATGACTGTGCTTATAGGAGTGTCTCCCATTGTGCTGAAAAGCCGTTCAGCCAAACAACTGCTTTTGCAGTCCTCTCTCAGTATACTTTCCTGAAACACTTACAAGTACTGAAATGCTTATTTCAACTTATGCAAGAAGTAAATAGCAAATAAAAGCAGCCATACTTAAAAAATCGACTTGTAAAAAGTAGCACTTATCTTGTACAAGCAGACTTTTACTTTGCCTTAACAATTCCTCTCAGGTACAGCTGTTGCAGCTTCAGATATTGCTTCTATACGAGTTCTTCCATAGCGTAATGGTTCGCTCTCTTTCTCTTTGCCTTTTCATGAGCTTATATTGTGCAATTTCACCTCACTGACTTGGCTGGGAGTGATGATTATGCTAATCAGGGCTTAACCCTTTATTATTTCTGAATCTCTTAATCGAGAACCTGCAAAACATTGTGAGTAATTGTCCATGATGCCATGCACATGCCCAGTCCAAGCCAAGCCTATAGTGGGATCTGTAATTCAACATATAACTTCATAGAAATGGTGTCACTGTCGTGCCTGCTTTCCTAACAACATAAACAAGGATACATGGCTATCATGTTTTACATAGAGAACTTCTTCAGATGACTCTTATTGCATCCCTGTTCAGCTTTGTCAGCACCAGTTGTGACTGTACCCAGGGTGGTGGATGAGCCCCCACAGGGTCACAGCTGGGAGGGACTGCACCTCTAGAAACTCATGCTATCTCCCTTCCTGGTGTTCCCCTACATTTCTGCATGTATGCCCACCACTCCTGTCTGTAGGACGGTCCCACACTCACGATTGTCTTCCCTCTGCTTGTCTGAAGTCTCCACCACTGTGCTCCACTTCCCTGATTGTATCACCACATCCTTGTCAGTCTCGTCTGCCTTCCATTGTTAATTACCATCCCTCTTTTACCCTCTTCTCACTTCCCTTACTTCCTTCATGAATGCACCCTCTATTCATTAATTTTACATATACATATATATAACACGAAGAGAAGGTATTACAAGTCATTGTTCAATGGTCGGAAGATTATGTTGCAACCATCTTTTTGGGATATATTTAAGTATATCACAAGTAAACATTCTGAATGCCCTGTTCTTATTAGAGCTAATGTCCAAGTAATGGTCCATCGGTAAATCTTCCTAAAGTCTAAAATGTTATCCGATAATGAAACTGAAATACATTATTCCACAATTCCATAAGATGAAACCATTACAGAAGACATGAAAATGGGATACCTGCTTTCTATAATCTATCACTGTCCCATGGGCATAGTGGACTACTCTTGAAGAAGAAAATATTTGTAAATTGTCATCTACTGGAATTCTGGCACCCTTTTGCTCACAGAGAGATGTACGACCTGTTTTTAATAAAAATCAGGTAAGAAGCAGTAAAACAAGTTAAATTAATGCCTGTGTGACAGAGAATAGCATAATGATTCCCACAATGTTTATGAAAGCTTTCTTCACAAATAAGCACTTAAAATGCTATACATATTTGAGTCACAGTTTCTGTAATATTTTCTTAAGTGTATTTTGAAATGTTCTGTAATATTTTCTTACGTGTATTTTGAAATGTTCTGATTTTCTTATTCACCTGTCAGGATGAATTTAACTGTAGATATTGTTCTTCCTTTCTAGAGAGTCAGGACCTTAAATTTGCAGTACACATTACAAGCTTTTCCTGCTAAAAGTTTCTAATATTGTTTTGTAATGTCATATTACAGTATCATGCAACAGTAGTACATTTTTTAGTTGTACAGTACATTCAGTTTCTATCCAGTGAAATGCTGCTATGTTTTTAAAATTCACTCCAGAACACATATGTATACAAATCAATTCTTATATGAATGGTTAAAAATAAGCTACAGATTAAAAAAGGATCGGCATTTTATCTAACATGCAAGGAAATGGGGCAAAGGTAGTGGGGTCAAATCGGTAACCTTTAAATAATTTCAAGAGGTCCGTGTGTGTGACAGAAATCTACAGTGTGAAACACATAGGATATCTTACTGCTTTATCTAATAGAACTGATGTGGTTAGAGTTGAAGGTGCCCCTTCTGAAAACAAAAAGGTTGCCAGTGGTGTACCACAAGGCTCAGTGTTGAACTGCCTCTTATTTGGCATCTGTTTCTGAGACTTCATTCCAATATTACTGGCTGATGGCTACCTCTGTCAGTAGATGATTGCAAACTGGGTGCTATTATTTATTCTTCCCCTGACTTACAGCTGCTCCAACATGGGTTCTAGTATGTTAACAACTGGTTCAGGAACAACTGTCTTAAATTGAATATGCAAAACATGGTACAGTACACATTTTAGTAAACAAAATATTTCCATAGCATGCCATACAAATGATGCTAGCTTACTCCAGTCAGATACTGTCAAAAGAGAGCTATTTAGTCTTGATAAGAATTTCTTGTCTTTTGATTATCATCTCTCTGTTGCAGTTCAGAAATGGAAATCTTTCTATATGACTCAGCTGCTTTCCAAAGGCAGATATCTCCTCTACAACCAAAGAAGTCTTAATTCACCTTTTATCCACATCTTACCAGACCCATTATTGAATGTGATTCCCTTTTGGCACATATTTGTCAAAACACATCACTCAACTTGAGCGCCATCAGTTATTCTTTTTTTACTCAAATAGTTTTTATTTTCAAACAAAATTATGCTACAACACAAACATTATAGTCAAAATTGAATTTAAATAACTATATAGAATATTTACATTCAGCCTAACATAAAGAAAATCAATGTATTATGAAGCAAAAAAGAATACCAGTTATTTTGCAAGAATGTTAGAAAGAGACTGAGTCCAAATGTAAAGTATTAGTCAATAATAAAACTTTTCTCTTCGGGAAAATTCTGATTCTTTGGTCTTGATTTCCATTAATGCCATTTCCTTTAACAGAGTTGAAAAGTCTTTCATTGTAGGTATAACACTGGAATTCCACTTCCTGGTTATGCATTTTCTGGCTATAGTTAGTACTGCCCAGAGTAAATACAAGCTTGTTTTATTCAGGTAGATATTTTTATTTAGATTTAATAAAATTAAAGCTTTAGACAGAACAATAAAGTCTGTAAAAAAGCCTGCAAAAATTTATTAATACCAGACCAATAAGTTTTAATAGCAGTACAGTCATAAAAAATATGACACCAATCAGCTTTTATGTTCTGTAGACATCTCCAACATGTCACATTTCTGGAGGAGTTAATTTTTGCAATTTTATTAGGTGTTATGTAGGATCTATGTAGGAATTTCCAATTGAATATTTTCCAGTATTGTGACTAAGATGTCAGTTTGACATAGAGTAATATGCTTGATTTATTTTCTGGTGTTAAATTTAGAGATTGTCCTTTAATAATATATTGCCAATATGTTGGTTTTGGCATTGTTTTATAAGTTATTAATTCACCATATAAAACAGAGATAATATTCTTCATATTATGATTATTATATACAAATTGAAATAGCCAGAATATGAATTTTGGCATATTCTTATAAGAAGAATTATTGATTATTCTACATAGATCCTTAGTATATGATAAAATACTTTGCAATAGAAGCCAATCTTGAGTTGTCAACTCATATGCTTTTATATATTGAATATCTAAGATCTTTTGGTCTCTTATACGTTGATTCCAGCAGATAACGTTTTTATGTTCCCATGTAGAGAGCATATTTCTATGTACCTTATCACTAAAGTTTTTTGTAATACTGAATGGGATTAATAGCTCAAACCAGAGTTTTATATCAATATTTACATTAACAAATTTCCTAAAAGCATTAAAAATATAGTTAATTATGTTCAATTTAGTTGGTTTTGTGATATTATACTGAATATTTATATATAATAGATACCATAACTTATTAGATTTTTTTGTTATCAGGAGATTTTTTTTTGAATGGGTATTTTCATAAGTCAGTATAACAGTATGTAATAGCTTCCAATTTGAAAAAATGGTTAGGGTTTATCCAGTCAGTTACTGTTTTAAACATGGAAGCCTTTAGGGTCTATATTACAATGTCGAACTTGTAAAAGTTCGAACATTGTAATATCAAACCCAAAAGTCTGAAATCCAAAAATAGTGAAGCCACGGCACATCTATTTTTTCCCAGGGAAAAAAATTGGTGGCCATTTTCAGGGCTTTGCTATTTCCTCCACTGTGGTGGGATCTCAGAGTTGGTATATTTAAGTAGGGGGTGTGGGGGCACAGCCGCCCACATTGGGGGTGCAGGGGGTGATACCCCCACCTTAGTTTAAGGTTTAAATTTTTTTTATTTTTTTTTTGTCACAGAACAGTGATTTTTTTTCCCCTGGGGAAAAAAATCACTGTTCTGTATTTTTGTTATTATTGGGTTTCGAACTTTTGGGTTCGATATTACAACATTCAAACTTATGTTAGTTCAATGTTGTAATATAGACCCAGCCTTTACGTATGTTTCAATATCTGGAAAAGTTAAACCTCCTAGTTCCTATGGTCTAATATGATGAGATAAAGCAACTCTGTTTCTTTTAGGAAACCATATAAACTTTAATAATATTGTATTTATTTCTTTAAGAAAATATCTTTCAGGACTCATTGGAATAGCCTGTATTATATAGAAGATTTTAGGAAATAAGACCATCTTTACCAACTGAAGTCCATCTTCAAAGGTCATGAATATTTTGTTCCACTTATTCACAGATATTTTTTAATGTATTAATAATATTATTATAGTTTGCTGTTAGTGTCTCTTCCATATCTTTACATAAAATAATTCCTAAATATTTTAGAGTGGATACTTGTTTCTCAATTATATGATGTTTATTTACTTGTATTTCTTTCTTTTTATTCAATAGCAAAAATTCTGATTTTGATTTATTAATATGAAGACCCAAAATCATATAGAATCTTTCAATTAGTAAATCGAATTCTTTTAGTGCCTTGTTGGAACAGGATAATGTAAGAAGTACATTATCAGCAAACAGTATTATTTTGGAATTATATTGATCATAGATGTCTATACCTTTTATATTTGGATTATTTCATACTAAAACAGCAAGTATTTTTATAGCCAGTGCAAATAAAATAGGTGACATGGGACATCCCTGCTTAGTGCCTTTGGAAAGGTGAATAGATTCTGAGGTGAATGGTCCTAATTTGACATAAGCTACATTTTTTGTATATATTTCTCATAAGCATAATAAAGGAAGAAGGAAAATCAAATAGAGCCATAACTTTAAATAAATAATCCCAATTTAAAGAGTCAAATGCCTTTTCTATATCTAATTCAATTATCAATGTTTCCTTATTTTCCCTATTTAGAAATTCAGTAAGTGCTAGAATCCTTTTAATATTGTCACGTTTGTCTGTTATATATACATTTATATATAAATCCAGTTTGGTCATTATTAATTATTTTGGATAAGGGAAGTTTTATTTTGCTGACTAAAATGGACATAAATATCTTATAATCATTGTTTAGTAAGGAAATTGGTCTGTAGGAACTACAATAATTAGATTTTTTTATTTTCTTTTAAAACAGGAGTAATTAGAGAATATCTCCAAGAAGGAGGGATTATTCCTTTTGATTGAACTTCAATTAGTGTTTTATGGAAAAGAGTTGTTACAGATCTAGGAAAGGATTTATACATTTCTATGATTAAACCATCTACTACTGGGGCTTTATTAGGTTTAATCTTTTTTATCTTGTCCATGACCTCTTTATATGTAATGGGTATTTGAAGATCTATTTTTAGTTCTTCAGGAATTTTATTTAGTTTGGTAGCAACTGATTCCAGATTAATTTGGTCAATTGAAGAATTTGTCTTTTTATAATGTTCTGTATAATGTGGCTTTAAAGCATCCAGAATGTCGCTTATATCTGAAACTATTTTCTTTTTCCCCTCATGTAAAATATTAACAATATTAATACAGTTGGATCGCATTTTAATTTTTGTAGCTAACTTCTTCAGATGCTTAAGTGATGTAGCACAGGAGTTTAATCTTTCTAGTGCAAGATTGGTCTTCTGGGTTAGGATTTCATTATATTTTTTGTTTACATCTTCTATATTCTTTTTGATATCAGAAGGGTTTGTAGTCTTTTTAGATTTAAATAATAGTTGAAACTGTAATTCTTGCAATTCTGATTCCCATTCTTTAATTTTATTTTTAAACCAAGTGATAGTTCTGCCATATATATAAGCTTTCAGAGAATCCCAAATCATGACTATATTAATCTCTGAAGTATAATTAGTCTCTATAAAAATTGAAGTTCAGATAACAACCAAGGTTTAAATTCTTTGATTTTCATAATATAAGATGGAATTCTGGATGTGATGATTAATGACAAACTCAGTCTGAATCCTCAAGATCAAAGAATTATGATCAGATAGTGAACATGGAATTATTGAGAAAGCAGACATTTTTGAAAACAAAATTTTGAGACACATATTTTGTCAATTCTGTTTTGGGTGCCAAATCTATAGGCTTGATGGGAAAACATTAATGAATTAGTATCTCTTATACTGAATGTGTCCAATAAATTAAAGGCTTCTGTCCAATTTTTTAAAAGTTTTGCAGTGGCCGATAGACGTAGAGGTTTTCTACTAGTCGTTTCCAAAGTATCAAGTATACAATTAAAATCTCCTCCTATTATTAGATTACCTTTATACTTATTAGATATTAAGTCCAAGTGCTTTTTTTGCAATGTTTACTCCCATTCCTGGAAACCAATGCAAGTTCACTAACGTACATATTCTATTATTACATTTCATATATTATAAGAGCTATAAGACCCTCTTTGTCTAAATGTTTGTAGATAATCTCAGGATTGATGATATTCTTTTTCCATGATATTGTTACCCCTCTGGTCTTGAATTTATAGGATGAGTTTATTAAAGTAATGTGCTCATTAGGATCCCATGTATAGCTATCATTTAGTTTAAGGTGGGTTTCTTGAAGGAAAACTATTTGGGCTTTATTCAGTTTTAAATACTTTATTAGGTTTGCTCTTTTCCTTGGATTGCTCAAGCCATTAGTATTTATTGATAACAATGTTAAGTCCATATCAATCTATTTCTAAAGTTTAACTTTATTCTATTTTTCTTTTCTAATATATCAGTCTGCTTCCTTAATAAGAATGTTATATTAATGTGTTGTTTTATGTAATATAAAAAAAACAAGCTCTTATCTTTAGTAAGATTAAATTAGGTATTAAGTCAGGCATGAGAAAACAAAAAAAAACTTAAATGTGATTGTGTTTAATAAAGTGAGTCTAAAATAAATTTACTTTCGAATCAACCATGGAATGACAATCATTCCTAGTATGACAGATAAGCCTAGATCTATTAGACTATTCCTCATAATATATCAAACAACTTTATCTGAGCTCCATAAATTATTTTTATTTTATGGAGACTGTTTATAAATATATGATAAAGAGTAATATTTAATTATATGTCACACCAAAATGTGCCAAGGTAACATATCTTAAAACAGTAAACAGTGAAAAAGAAAATACGAGTTACATAAATATTAAAAACTATAAAACAGCTGGTAATACAGTTTGACCAATGTAACATCTAGTTTAGTTGATGTCAGGTAAGAAATATATTTAAGTTTGCATTTATAATATAACATGAAAGATGTATGTTCATTATTCATAAAAGATACAGGTATACTTTTACCACTTCTCATTCAGTCTTCCAACATCTTAAATACTACTAGCTTTTCTAATAAATTATTTTCATATAGAATACTGTATGGACTATTTCAATATTACACCTAATTGTGTTGAAATAAACAATGATACTGTTCTATAATTATAATAACTTGCAGAAAGTGGTCTATCTAGTAAATCGTTTAAGATGTTTATCAGAAGCATAGCTCACTTATCCCTGCTTGCAAACCATGGACTTATAAATCATTAGTATTCACAAAAATATATCAAATGAGACATAGAGGGCACTTTCATATACAAAATGAAAATGGCTCAAGATTTATTAGTCTTTTGAATGTATTATGACATTAATTCCTGCCACTATAAATAAAAAAGACATTTAATTATGGTAGCATGAAAGTAAACATGGGTCTCATAATAACTCTTAAGTTTCCCAAAGCAGTTTGAAGTGTATCTTCGATAAACTATTTGGGGAGTTATGAATGCACAAAATCAATCATACATTAAGCCTTTCCATGTTTAATGCCTCTGAACAGTGAATTATGATTCAAAACCAGTGAAAGTCTCAATGCAGAGATTTCTCTTTTATGCTCTGCCAGTTTTGAAAGGCTTTTATCTCACTGTTTGTTCATTAATAATTAGTTAAAAACTACAACTAGTGAAATGTCTCAATGAACTAATGTTGGTTTAGTTTACACCAAAAGAATAACAAGTACAGAAAGTATTACTGCCATATTTCCTGTAGAAGAATAACAAAATGATTAATTTAGATTACAATTACATTCTGTATTATATTAACATATAGTAAATCAATCAGTCAATTGTAGAATGCAGACAGAGTGCTCTTTCTCTTTTCTCGTATAGCTCAAATAAAATACTCTTATCAGTAAGTACTAACTCAATTAGTTAACATTTGCTACATTTTTGAACTAGGACAGTAACATATACTAAATGTGATAAGGCAGTAGCTTATAAAAAAAAAAGAAAAAAATAATAAACTTGTCCAGCTACAAAACCATTTTCCCTTATTCATTTTATCATGAACAAACAAAAAGTAATAAAAATAATTTGCTTAAGTTCTCCTAGGTTCACTCTAGGCAATAATAATTCCTGGTTTGTGAACTATTTATCAGGATTTATAGAAACTGATAAAACAATGCTTGAGGGTGAGGTGATTTAGTACAAGTTGGGGTTTGCTTGGCATTATAGGGATCCTGGTCTCTAAAAACCAACCTCAATTTTCAAGGTACAGATTCACTCAGTTTGCAGGGAATTGTGGATTTAGACATATCAACAGTAGCCAAGTATTCACCCAGGACAACAGAGAGACTGAATCACATGCATCAAAGGTGAACAATCTGCTAAAAAGCTCAAGATATTTTACTTAGTACTTCTCACATGTACAGTGTGGCCCAACTCCTGGAAAGGCAGATTCCACACCATGGTGCCACAACTTCTTTTATTAATGATGCATAAACATCCTCATCTGACTTCTGGAGTTACTAAAGAAAAGGAAAGGAAATAAAGGGATGCCCTGTTCTTCAAAAAGAGGCGTTGTACTTTAATCTGAGATCACTTGTACCTGAACACAATGCCCAGACCTCACCTCACCTCACTCAGAGGTCTTGGGAGAGCCTCAAATCATTACGATGAAGATCAGTAAACATGCCTACTTAAGACTGAGGGAGACGCTGAACAAGCCATTTATATCACTTCCTCATTAGTCTCCCAAACAATATTCCTTGACTATAAACCAAATAAGACTGAGTAACGAGTACACTAAAAAATTTTAATTTAGAGTTTTAAAAGAATGTTACATAGTAAAGTAATTTACCAAAGGCGAAAGCTGAAACAAAGTTTTCAAAACAATATGAATGTCTTCCTACCCCCCCCCCTTTTTAAATGTTATGGTTCAAATTTATTAAAGCAAAATCTAATAATAATAATGGTTTGCCTTTTGTTCCCAAGAAAAGGAAATGTATAATATAGCAATCTGCAGATATGCAAAGCTAGTACTTTATTTGTACATGTCTTGTTGGAGGCGCATTTATGTAAGTTGAAACTAATGACAAGTCTTGATGGATTGTCCAAGTGTCGTTTTGCTCTGTTATGTTGCTAGAAAATAAATACAGTTAAAGCTTACAATTCATCATAGACAGAAAAAGAAAAAAAAAATAGTTTGCTTATAGGTTCATAGGTTCATACTAGGCTATCTGCCCTGGGGCAATAAGCCTAGCCCGATTCTTGATGGCTTACGCCACCCCTTGATTTGAGTATACTGTGCCCTTTTTAAGGTTTAGTTTACTGTGCCTCTGTCTAATAGTGACACGGGAGTAATCCCTGGGACAAACCTATGATCCCCCATCCACTTATTGAGATTCTTCTTGAAGAGATTCAGTGAGGTGCTCTGCCTCACATGAACTGGAATTCTATTCCAGAGCGAAGGGAGCCACTGGGTTATGAACCTGTCCCTCCAGCAAGTTCTATTTATTTCTGTGCTGAGGTTCAAGTCCCTCGAGCGTGTGGCTCTAAGGTATTTAGATTTACTGAGGTGGAGCATGTCCATTCATTCTGGATTTGACATAGCTTTGTATGTCAGGCATAGATCGACTCGAAGTAGGCGGTATGCAACTGAGTAGAGCTGGAGTTTTTTTAACTGAGCAGCATATGACATCTGTTTGAGACCCTTGATCCTCTTGGTGAGATACTTTTGGGGTCTTTCTAATTGCTGCAGGTGTCGGGTAAGGTACATCCCAAAAGGGGCATTGTATTCTATGATGGGCCTGATGAGGGATGAATAAAGGGGCACGATTACCTCTCTTGATCTAGATGTGAAACCCTTCGTGATGAGGTGGGCTATATAGAAGGTCTTTCTAACCACTTTGGCAATGTGGTTTTCAAAGGAGAGATTGCTATCAACTTGGGTCCCCAGGTCCCTAATAACTTTCTCTGTACTTAATGGGTTTCCACCTATGTGGTAATTTGTGGGCACATTGTTTTTGCCAAAGGGTATGACTATACATTTTTGGCATTTAGCTTTAAACCATGGCGCTGGCACCAGTTATCTGTCTCTGTGAGACATTTTTGAAGGATGTTTGTGTCAGCTGGAGAGTTGATTATGGTGCCCAGTTTGCAGTTGTCTGCGAACTTGGTGAGCCATAGTCCTCCCATGTTTGCCTGTACCACGGAAAAGTATATACCGAATAAGAGTGGTCCCAGGACAGAACCCTGTGGGACGCCACTTGTGAACGGTTTCGAGTCTGACATGGCTCCAGCAACTCTCACTCTGTGGGTTCTGTCTTTGAGCCTGTTTGCGACCCATTTTGTGACATAGGGGTTTATATTTAAGCTGGATAGCTTATCTACGATGCCCGAGTGGGGTATTGTGTCAAATGCCTTTGCAAGGTCCAGATAGGCTGTGTGGACTACCTTCCCTTCATCTATGGCTTTGGTGACTGTTTCAAAGAAGTCAACCAGGTTCAAAAGGCAGGATCTGCCCTTGACAAAGCCGAACTGGGTAGGATCTAGTGTCTGTAGGTCCCCACTGTCTTCGTTTATGAGCTCCATGATGATCCTCTCCATAGCCTTGCAGACTAAGCTAGTCAGGCTTATGGGGCGATAGTTTCCAGGGTCCGTAGAGGCTCCACCTTTGTGGAGTGGGACCACTGTTGCTGTACGCCATTCTGTGGGCACATATCCTGTAGTGAGGCTGAGATTGTATAGCTGTTTTATTTGAGGGATTAGTTCCTCTTGTAGTTCATGTAGGACGCAACCTGTGATGCCATCTGGTCCCATGGAAGCAGTGTTTTTGCTTTGGAGAGGGCAACCTTCACCTGAGCATCTGAGATGTTTGGGAGGCAGCCCTCTGCCGGGATAGATACTTGCTCTTTTGGGGATGGAGAAGTTTGCACTGAACCTGTCTGCCAGGATATTGGCGATGTCTGTGGGTTCAGTGTATTTTTTGTCGTTTAGAATCAACTCAGAACAAGCCTGGGAGTTGCATCCCAGGTTTCTAACATAACTGAAAAAGCCTTATGATTGTCTTTGGTGTCCTGTGCAATTTTTCTCTCGAAGCTGGCCTTGGAGGATTTTATGAGGGATCGTAATTTTTGCTAGTACTGATCAGAGATGCCTTCCCTATTAGGGATTTTGCTCTATCATGTAGTAGCTTCCTCCTTCTGTTGTACAGTTTATTTATGGCAGGGGTCCACCAGACTGGACGCCTGCCTTTGGATGATTGGGTCTTGGTTTTGTTTGGGATAGCATGATCCATGCATTCCTGGAGATGCCCGTAGAATGCATTTATATAGGATTCTGCAGTTTGGGCTGTAGTTTCCACTGGCGTTGGGGCCTTGAAGGATTCCACTTCAGTTTTGAGAAGTGAGAAGTTCGCTTTTGAGAAGTTTTTCACTGTGGTTTTCTGGGCTGGGGTTGGAGTCGGGATGTGGACATCCAGTGAAATTAATTTATGGTCTGATCTTACCAATGAGGGATATACTTCTGGTGGCAGTGACTAACATTGAGCAGCTTCCCTACCCCCGTAGAGGTGGTTACTGACTTGAAACTGTAGTTTTATTGGCCACTAGGGGTCATTTCCATAACTCCTTCATCTTCCTCTCTTAAAACCTAGTTGCCTCGTGGTTTGGGTGTCTTTTCAGGCTTGTTGGCTGTTGGTGAAGCACCCTCCAAGAGGAAAAAACACTGAGAGAAGAAGGGAGCCACTTTTGAGATTTTAAGTATTTTTTCTCTGTTTATTTGCTAAGTTTTTCTGCATAGCTGCCTAGCTTGAGCATTTTCTGGCTTGTTAAACTTGATTTCTGTATTAGTAGCTGTATTTAGAGCACAACCAAAAGCTGTTTGCTGAATTTCCTGTTTGCACTTAATTTTAAATCGTTTTTCTTAAAACTTGCATATTTTCTGTCCTTGACCTAGCACTCTTGTGTGGGGTCATTTACTGCACTGTTATAACTTGATATTACTTGTGAACCTCTGCTATCTCTGTAAAAAACAAAAACAAAAACAAAATCTTGCTTTTTTCCCACTTTTCTGAGAGTTAAAAAAGTTCAGTTACAGGCTTGCTGTTCCTGAACTGTTTGAAAGGTTCTGTGAGGCCATTTTTGCTTGGGCTGGAGGAGGGTCTCTCTGTTGATCAGTGGCAGTGATTAACATTGAGCAGCTTCCCTGCCTCCCGTAGAGGTTCATAGGTTCATAGGTTCATAGGTTCATACTAGGCTATCTGCCCTAGGGCATTTATAAGCCTAGCCAGAGTGTGTGTGGCTTTCACCACCCCTTAGGATGAGAATACTATACCCATTAGTTTGCTGTGCCTCTGTCCAGCAGTGATACAGAGATGATTCCCGGGGTAAACCTACGATCTCCCATCCACTCGTCAAGATTTCTCTTGAACAGAGTCAGTGAGGGGCTCTGCCTCACATGGACTGGGATTCTGTTCCATAGTGTAGGGAGTCTCTGGGTGATGAATCTGTCCCTCCAGCACGTCCTATTTATATCCGTGTTGAGGTTTAAGTCTCTTGCTCTCGTGGCTCTGATGGATTTGGATTTTTTGAGGTGGAGCATGTCCATTAATTCCGGGTTGGACATGGCCTTGTATGTCAGGCACAGATCACCTCTGAGCAGACAGTATGCGACTGAATAGAGCTGGAGTTTCTTCAGTCGGGCATCGTATGACATATGTTTGAGCCCCTTTATCTTTTTGGTGAGGAACTTTTGGGGTCTTTCCAACTGCTGCAGGTGTCGGGTAAGGTAAATTCCGAATGGGGCGTTGTACTCAATCATTGGTCTGATAAGTGAAGAGTACAGGGTACAATGACCTCTCCTGATCTGGATGTGAATCCCTTCATGATCAGGTGGGCAATGTAGAAGGTCTTCCTAACCACTTTGGCAATGTGAGTGTCAAAAGAGAGGTTTCTGTCAACTTGGGTCCCCAGGTCCCTGATAACTTCTTCCGTGTTTAATGGATTACCACCTATGTGGTAATTAGGGGTTACCTTGTTTTTCCCAAATGGTATGACTATACATTTTTTGGCATTTAGCTTAAGGCCATGGCTCTGGCACCAGTTATCCATTTCTATGAGACCTTTCTGGAGGATGTCTGTGTCTGATGGAGTGTCAATTATGGTGCCCAGTTTGCAGTCATCTGCAAATTTTGTCAGCCACAATCCCCCTATGTTTGCCTGCACTTCAGAAAAATAAATGCCGAACAAGAGGGGGCCCAGGACTGAGCCCTGCGGGACACCGCTCATGACCGGCTTAGAGTCTGACATGGCACCAGCAACTCTAACCCTGTGTGTTCTGTCCTTGAGCCAGTTTGCAACCCATCTTGTGACATACTGACTTGAAACTGTAGTTTTATTTTCCCTTTTGGGTCTATTCCTGCTTCTTTCCAGCCCCTGCTATCAAGCACGCTTTAACGTGGTTTAGCGCGGAGTTGCCACTAGAGCAGCATCGGGCAGCGCCGGTTAAACAAGGTTAAACTCTTTCTGGCTCCAGAAAGTCTGTTCTTCAATTTTTCCCGTAGAACTGCTCTGTTAGGAACTTAAACAGTTTACACCTACACTAAAAAGTGCAGCACTTGTTCCAAATAGCTTTTTCTTCTCAAAAAGCTCAGCACTTGTCTTATAAGCATATCCCTTGTCTTATAAGCATTCTCTTTGCAGGTCAAGCACTCCTATATTATACAAATCTCTCACTAGCAAACCCCCCAGGAGTGCCCACTTCCCTGCTAAGCCCACTACTTTTCTGTCTCATACCAACTCATAATTCTTTCTAGCATGTCAAAAGGTCAGATGCTGGCGTCCTCTCCTGCCCAGTTGGTGAATCTGGGAATTCTGAGACAATGTTACAATTGCCTCATGTACACGGACAACCCTCTCCTCCTCCCACGTAACACTAACACTTGTGAGAGATGCAGCTATTTAGCCAGACTGGAGGCTGAGCTCTCTCACCTCAGGACTGGCAAGACCAGGCAGGAGGAGAAGGCAACTACACACACACCACAATACCAGTCTCACATAACTCAACCACACCACTGAATCAAACACATAAACACACTAAGACATACTCGGAGGCTCTGAGTAAAAATTTACCTAAACAGCAGAGGCCTCCAAAGCAGACACCCAAGCAACTGCAAACTCAATACACCACACAAACAACACATAAACAACAAAATCAGTGTGCAAAGCAGTCACTGCCCTTAAGGCCAAATACAACACCAAACATACTTGTCATAGGTGACTCCATAGTCAGACACACTGACGTCCGCTCACCAGACTGAGTAAGGAGAAGGTCACAGTAAGCTGCCTGTCGGGCGCTAGAATCCGCCACATAACACAAGCACTCAGGTCTCTCAACAGCAGGTACAAGTACGACTCAGTCATTGTCCACGCTGGTGTCAACGACCTGAGACGGACCTCCTTGGACTACATGAAAAGAGACATTGAGGAGCTCTCTGATTATGTAGCCCAGGCAGGTATGACCCTGACCTTGAGCAGTATCCTACCTTCACCTAGAATGATGCCACAATACAGTGATAAGATGATCAGCTTTAATAATTGGCTTAAATTCTGGTGTCATTCAAAGGGGATCCAATGTCTGTCTGCCTGGGATGACATGCTGGACAAGCCACGCTGCTTCAAGGGACGGCTTGCACCTGTCACCCTAGGCTTCGGATATTGGCAAAGGCTCTTGCCACCCCATAGTGCCTTTTTTAGGCAAGGCTCAAATTCTAAACCTACCACCCTAGAACACAAAAATGTAAAAAAACTAAGGGTAATGCTGCTCAATGCCAGAAGTCTCAATCTCAAAATGCACGCACTCGAGGCCCTTCTCAGTATGGAGAACATCGATGTCTGTGCTGTGACAGAAACCTGGTTCAAGGCTCCTGAGAGCATCCCAGCACTAGCAGGTTTCACCTCATATCATGCGTTCCGGCCTCAAAATCCGGACAACACCAAGAAAGGAGAGGGGGTGTCCATATTCATAAAGGACACCCACACCTCAAGGTTGGTGGCAACGCACGATGCATCGGAGACCATCCAGGTGCAATTAACCATAGGCAAGACTGCTCTGCAATTTGTAGCATGTTACAGGCCACCCTCTCAAACTCAGGAACCTCACATGGCCTTCCTGAAAACAATGGAGGGGATAAATGCATCTCCAAACACCATCATACTAGGTGACTTCAACTACCCTAATATAGACTGGGAACACTACTCAAGCCCAAACACTCTAGCCCAAAGGTTCCTGGAGTTCATAAACTCAAATGCCATGGAACAACTAGTCACCATCCCCACAAGAGGAGAAAACATACTTGATCTCATCATCACGAACATGGGATCACAATGTTCAACACCGGAAGTATACCCCTCACTGGTGAGATCAGATCATAAACTAATCTCGCTGGAGGTCCTCATCCCGCCCCACCTGAAATAAAAAGACCACAGTGAAAAACTTCTCAAAAGCCGACTTCACACTTCTAAAAACTAGTGTGGTCTCCTTTAAGGCCCCTGAGCCTGTGGTAAACATTACTCAAACCGCTGAATAACTTACAAATGCCTTCTACCAGCACCTACAGGACTGCATGGATCAGGCAATCCCAAACAAAACTAAGACTCTATGTACCAAAGGCAAGCGTCCAGTCTGGTGGACCCCAGCCATAAACAAGCTCTACAACAAAAGGAGGAAGCTACTACAAGATAGAGCAAAATCCTTGAAAGGTAAGACACCTTTGATCATTATAAGTAAAAAACTAAGAGCTCTCATAAAATCATCCAAGGCAAATTTTGAGAGAAAAATCGCCAAGGACTCAAAAGACAATCATAAGGCCTTCTTTAGCTATGTTAGAAACCTAGGAGGAAACTCCCAGATATGCTCAGAATTAGTTCAAAATGATGTGAAGATTACTGAACCTACACACATTGCCAACATACTGGCTGACAGGTTCAGTGCAAACTTCTCCCCCCCCCAAAAGGAGAGATATCTATACCAGAGGATTGTAGCCCCCCAAACATCTCCAACGCCCAGGTGAGAACTGCTCTCTCCAAAACAAAAAACACAGCATCCATGGGACCAGATGGTGTCCCCGGCTGTGTGCTCCACGAACTCAATGAGGAATTAAACCCACAGTTAGGACAGCTGTTTAATCTTAGCCTTACCTCAGGATACGTACCCAAGGAGTGGCGCACAGCGACTGTGGTCCCACTTCACAAGGGCGGTGCCTCCACCGACCCTGAAAATTACCATCCCATTAGCTTGACAAGCCTTATCTGCAAAGCCATGGAGAGGATCATAATGGAACTCATAAATAAAGACATAGGGAACTTGCAGACTTTGGATCCAACCCAGTTTGGCTTTGTCAAAGGCAGATCATGCCTTTTAAACTTGGTTGACTTTTTCGAGACAGTCACCAAGGCCATTGATGAGGGAAAGGCAGTCCATACAGCCTACCTTGACCTGGCAAAGGCCTTTGACACAATACCCCACTCAGGTATCATCGAAAAACTCATCAGCTTGAATGTAAACCCATACATCACAAGATGGGTTGCAAACTGGCTAAGTGACAGAACCCACAGGGTCAGAGTTGCTGGAGCCATGTCAGACTCAAAGCCTGTCACAAGTGGTGTCCCACAGGGCTCAGTCCTGGGTCCACTCTTGTTCGGCATCTACTTTTCTGAAGTACAAGCAAACACAGGAGGGTTATGGCTGACAAAGTTTGCAGATGACTGCAAACTGGGCCATAGTCGAAAACACATCTGACACAGATATCCTTCAGAAGGGCCTCACAGAAATGGATAACTGGTGCCAGAGCCATGGCCTAAAGTTAAGTGCCAAGAAATGCATAGTCATACCCTTCGGGAAAAACAAGGTTACCCCTAGCTACCATATAGGTGGCAATCCACTGAGCACAGAAGAAGTCATCAGGGATCTGGGGACCCAGGTTGACAGTAGCCTTTCGTTTGACACTCATGTTGCTAAAGTAGTTAGGAAAACCTTCTACATTGCCCACCTGATCATGAAGGGATTCACATCTAGATCAAGGGAGGTCATCGTCCCCCTGTACTCATCACTCATTAGACCTATGATTGAGTACAATGCCCCATTCGGAATGTATCTGGCCCGACACCTGCAGCAGCTGGAAAGGCCCCAAAAGTTCCTCACCAAAAGGATAAAGGGTCTCAAATATGTCTTATGCTGCCCGACTGAAAGAACTCCAGCTCTATTCAGTCTCATACCGCTTGCTCAGAGGTGACCTGTGCTTGACATATAAGGCCATGTCAAACCCTGATTTGATGAATATGCTTCACCTCAAAAAATCTAGATCCCTCAGAACCACAAGGGCGGAAGACTTAAACCTTGACACGGTTATTAATAGAACATGCTGGAGGGACAGATTCATCACCCAGAGACTCCCTATGCTGTGGAACAAAATCCCGGTACATGTGAGGCAGAGCACCTCGCTGGCCTTGTTCAAGAGGAATCTTGACCAATGGATGGGGATCGCAGATATACCCCAGGGATTACTTCAGTGTCACTGCTTGACAGAGGCACAGCAAAATAATAGGCATAGTTTTATTCAAACTAAAGGGGTGGCGAAAGCCAAATAACTATGGGCTAGGCTTATAAATGCCCTTGGGCAGATAGCCTAGTATGAACCTATGAACCTATGGTGTGGAGCATAGAGTCCCCATGTTGGTAATGATCAGGTCTAGTATGTTGTCCCCTCTTGTGGGAGTGGTGACTAGTTGTTCCATAGCATTTGAGTTTATAATTTCCAGGAATCTTTGGGCTAAGGTGCTGGGGCTTGAGTAGTGCTCCCAGTCAATGTTTGGGTAGTTGAAGTCACCCAATATAATGGTGTTCGGAGAGATCTTCATGTTTTCCAATGTTTTCAGGAAAGCCGAATGGGATTCCTGACTTTGAGAGGGTGGTCTGTAGGATGCTATAAACTGAAAAGCAATCTTGCCCACTGTTAGTTGCACATAGATGGTCTCTGATACTTCGTGCAATGCCACTAACCTGGAGGTGTGGATATCCTTGATAAATATGGAAACTCCCCCTCCTTTTGTGGTTCGGTCCGGGTTTTGGGGCCGAAAAGCATGATATGAGGTATAGCCTGGTAGTGCTAGGGTGCTCTCTGGAGCCTTGAACCAGGTTTCTGTCACTGAACAGATATCGATGTTCTCCATACTGAGGAGAGCTTTGAGTGCATGCATCTTGAGGTTAAGACTTCTGGCGTTTAGCAGCATTACCCTTAGTTTCTTGTTCCTTGTGCTGTCTATGGGGGTGGGTTTGACTTTTGAGCCTTGCCTAAAAAAGGCACTATGGGGTGGCAAGAGCCTTTGCCAATATCCTAAAGCCCAGTGGTGACAGGTGCAAGCCGTCCCTAGCGAAGCAACGTGGCTTGTCGAGCATGTCATCCCAGGCTGACAGACACTGGATCCCCTTTGAATGACACCAAAATTTTTGCCAGTTGTTAAAATCGATCATTTTGTCTTTGTACTGTGGCATCATTCTAGGTGAGGGTAAGATGCTGCTCAAGGTCAGGGTCATACCAGCCTGGGCTACATGATCAGAGAGCTCCTCTATGTCTCTTTTCATGTAGTCCAGGGAGGTATGTCTCAGGTCATTCACACCAGCATGTACAATGACTGAGTCATATTTGTATTTGCTTTGGAGTGACCTGAGTGCTTGCGTTATGTGTCGGATCCTAGCACCCGACAGGCAGCTCACCGTGACCTTCTCTTTATTCAGCTTGGTGAGCGGGACGTCAGTGTCTGACAATAGAGTCACCTATAACAAGAGTATCAGGTGTGTTATTCAGCCTTAAGGGCTGTGGCTGCTTGGCACACTGACTTTGTGGGTTATGTGTTGTGTGTGTTTTGTTTTGAGGTAGCGTTTGCTTGGATGTCTGCTTTGGAGGTCTCTGTTGCTTAGGTAGATTTTTATTTAGAGCCTCCGAGTATGTTTTTGTGTATTTATGTGTTTGGTTCGCTGATGTGGTGGGACTATGTGATACTGGAATTGTGTTGTGTGAGGTTACCTTCTCCTCCTGACGGGTTACAGCAGTTTTGAGATGAGAGAGCTCAGCCTCCAGTTTGGCTAAATAGTTGCATCTCTCACATATATTTGAACCTGTTTGGAGGAGGAGAGAGTTGTCCGTGTACATGAGACAGTTGTAACATTGCCTCAAAATTCCCAGATTCACCAGCTGGACTGGAGAGGAAACCATTGACTGACCTTTGGACATGCTAGAGTAATAGGGAAACTGAATTTAAGACGGACCAATAGAGGAAAGGGTAATTGTAGAGAGTATAAGAGTAAGTAGTGCTTATGGTTTAATAATGCTAACTTGTAGGATTACTTAATTGGACCAGTGAAGGGCCTTAGAATGAGAATATGGTGTTTAAATTGAGAGATAGAGCAGTTCTAAGGGGAAAAGTGAAGAGCAGACTTTGTGGAGCCAGGAATAGTTTAAACCCAATTAGGCGGCGCTGCCCGCTGTTGCACTATGCTCAAAAACACGCAAAACCGCGCAAAAGAGGGTTTTAAGAGAGGTAGACGAAGGAGTTTTGGAATTCACCCAAAATGGCCAATAAAACTACAGTTTCAAGTCAGTAACCACTCCCACAGGGGCAGGCAGGCTGCTCAATGTTTTTCACTGCCACTGATCAACAGAGAGACTTTCCTTTAGCCCAAGCAAAAAATGGCCTCACAGAAACTTACAAACAGTTCAAGAACAGCAAGCCTGTAACTGAACTTTTTTAAATCTCAGAAAAGTGGGAAAAAAGCAAGATTTTTTTGTTTTTTTGTTTTTTCAGAGATAGCAGAGGTTAACGAGTATCAACAAGTTATAACAGTGCAGTAAATGACCCCACACAAGAGTGCTAGGCCAAAGACAGATAAAATGCTTTATTTGAATGCTGTAGACCCACTCAATTTGCCTTTAATGTCATCTGTTTCTTCTCCAGTGTTGTGAATTTCTTTTACTCACTGATTTTCCCATTACAAACTGACATTGCTATAATATGCTATGCTACTTTTAATTTACTCAAGCAAAAGCAAAGGCATGCTGTTCCAGTCTGTTATACAGGTGGAGTTCATTCACAACTAGCATCAAAAACAAGTTACACTTCCCATAAGAACTTCAGTCTGTAGTTCTGATTAAGTTGACTCAATGGTAAAAGAGCAAGTTCTCAGCACTGGGGTGCTGGTCAGTGATGCAGATCTAGAGAGAATAGATGTACTGAGGATGAAAATGACATGTTTATGCTATTTTATTTTACCCTCTACACCTCCTTTTCTTCTACCAAGTATGATTATATTTTTACTCGCATAGGATCAGGTCTTGATTATACAGGAAGTGCTAATACATGCTATTGTTTCACTTCCCATATTAGGGAATGATGCTATAGCCCAGGCAAACCGCAGGTAAGTTGAACATTGAAATAGCTTGACAAGCTTCAGCACCCTAAGAAAAAAGCTTCACATAACTACATTTTATAATCAAGGATATCCTCGTTCCCTCCTATTTTAAAAACATGCTCTAGAGAGCTATTACAACTGACCTAACGGATCAAAGGAACAAAGATACTAGCAGCTCGGTGCGTTTGAATTATTTCGAGTATTTTTACACAAGTTTTCAACATATGTGCTCACCAGTCTACTAGACATAACATAGATAAATAAATATTTATCTTCCCTATATAGATATCCAATGAACCAAAGTGTCAATTTCAATTCTATGCAACTCGCTTTCATGCTGGCATAAAGCATTGAATTTCAAAGATTCAAATAATCACAACAGATAACATGCAGCTCCACAGGAGCACTATACCCCGATAGACCTACGAATGTATGTTCTAGCCACATTCCCAGTGAAACTACTAAAGTACTAAAAGTATAATTACCTGTTTTAAAAATTTTAAGATTAGTTAGTAAGTAATGCAGCAATGGCATTTAATTTTATATAACAAATACTTCCAGTTATATGTTTAGTTCTTTGAACTTCTTATAATGTTCATTCTCACAGTCCTGTAAGACAATGTTGTATTTTTAAGACATTACATCTGACACAAGTCATTCTGGTGCAAGTCCTTTGAAAGATTTAACCAGCACAGCTAATTTGGATTCCATTTTTGTTTTTTTCTTCTTCACATCAGTCCATGGGTTCTTATCAGCGGTGCTCTTTAGAGAAGGAGATGACCAATCTGTATCTTCAGGAACAGTTATGAAGTTATTTTTTATAAATAGTGAAGTTTCTTCTAGGCTTTTAAAAGTTCTCATTTCATTTGAATATAAGATTTTGATTCTAGCAGGGAAGGCAAGTTGTGCTTTTATGTTGTTTTGCTTAATGAGTTTTATAAGAAGCCAAACTTTTTTGTTTGTTCTAATACTTTGATGGAATAGTCATGTCAAATCTTAATAAGTTCTGTTTGTATTTCAAGGGGCATTTTCTCCATACTGTTTTTAGTACCAATTCCTTATCCAAATGAGACAAAATGTTATCACAATTGATGTAGGAGGTGTTGAAGAGGCTGCCTTCCCAATGATCTAAGAGCCCTTTCAATGCCATATGAAAGACCGTCTTTTAGATCTAATATTTCTGGAAGCCAGGAATTTAAGAAATAATGTCTTCACCTTCCACTTTTTCAGGCAAGCCAAAGATCCTGATGTTTGTTCTTCTCTATTTTCTAAGTCATCTACTTTATTAAGAAGCCAAGCATTCTGTTTTAGGAGAAATTCTTTCTGATTTTCTTCTTCTTTGAGCCTTCCTTCAATATCATTTAACAAAGTTTCTATATTTATTATTTTTTGTTGCTGTTGCAAAAGTTCCATAAAAATAACTGTTTGTTTCTGGCAGTTTTCGTTTAGATTCTCTAGATTTTCTTTAAAACTGTCCATTTTCAAAGATAACACTTGCAGAACATTGGTCACCAGCTGCATTTCTTTTTTCAAAGCAGATTCAGTGTGAGAATTCTTTGAATTATTCATTTCCACAAGATGCTAAAGTCTCTGAAGTAATTTGACAGGAAAAAAATCTTTAGAAATCCACCAAAGTTTCTAATTATATAAAATAAACTTTCATTAACTAGATCTTATTTTTTTTTAGAAAAAAAAAATAATTTTCCTGTATTTTAAACTTGTTCTGTGGTACTCTCAAATTATGCTGTTTTCAGATGGCCATTCAGGCTTTGCCCCCTATCAGTTATTCTGAATTAAAATGATCAGTAATCTCAAGACCCTCAGTTACTAGAACAACTGGCAGTTGTCTCTCTGCACTTAGTCACTTATACACTCCTCTGTGGTGATTTGTGCCTAGCATTCTTAGCCATGAAAGAATCAACCCTCCTTCACTAACTTTTCCTTTACAAAAGTTCCTGTGTTGCCCATTTCCTTTCTTGGATAAAGGGAGGCTTCTTTGTTCACCAGTGGCAGTGGGGAGCTTAGAGCAGCCTATCTATCCCTGGAGGAGTGTTCCCAGCACAAGAATCTGGTAGTCTATTGGCCGTTTTGGGCCAATTTCTAGCTCTTTCAAGTCCCCCCTGTATAAAACCTGCTTTAGCGCGGGCATAGCACAGCATCGAGCAATGCCGCTTAATTGGGTTTAAACCATTCTCGGCTCCAAAAAGTCTGCTCTTCACTTTTTCCCTTAGAACTGATCTAGTTCTCATAATAAACACCCTATTTCTACTCTAAAGCCTGGCACTTGCTCACTAAAGCAATTATATAAGTCAGCACTAAAAAATTAAAAGCACTACACCCTCATAAACTCTCCTTGAGTACCTTGTTCCCCATTGGCCCTTTTTTCAATTATAAAGGAATTCCAAATACTATTCTAGCATGTCCAAAGGTCAGTTGTCAATCTCCTCTCCGGTCCAGCTGGTGAATCTGGGAATCTTGAGACAATGTTACAACTGCCTCATGTACACAGACAACTCTCTCCTCCTCCCAACAAATTCCAACACATGTGAGAGATGCAACCATATAGCCAAACTGGAGGCTAAGCTCTCTCAACTCAGTAATGGCGTAACCAGTCAGGAGGAGAAGGAAACCACACTCACTACAATTCCAGTCTCACATAGACCTACCACGACAGCAAACCAAACACATAAACACACAAAAACATACTCAGAGGCTCTAAATAAAAATCTGCCTAAGCAACAGAGACCTCCAAAGCAGACACCCAAGCAACCGCTACCCCAAAACAAAACACGTGCAACACATAGCTCACAAAGCCAGTGTGCCGAACAGTCACAGCCCTTAAGGCTAAACAACACACCTGATACACTTGTAATAGGTGACTCTATCGTCAGGCACTCTGACGTCCCGCTCACCAGGCTGAACAAGGAGAAGGTCACGGTGAGCTGCCTGTCGGGCACTAGGATCTGCCACATAACACAAGCACTCAGGTCACTCCAAGGCAAGTACAAATATGACTCAGTCATTGTCCATGCTGGTGTGAATGACCTGAGACATACCTCCCTGGGCTACATGAAAAGAGACATAGAAGAGCTCTCTGAGCATGAAGCCCAGGCCGGTATGACCCTGACCTTGAGTAGCATCTTACCCTCACCAAGAATGATGCCACAATATGAAGACAAGATGATAAATTTCAACAATTGGCTTAAGTATTGGTGTCATTCAAAGGGGATCCAATGCCTGTCAGCCTGGGATGACATGCTCGACAAGCCACGATGCTTCACTAGGGATGGCTTGCACCTGTCACCCCTGGGCTTTCAGATATTGGCAAAGGCTCTTGCCACCCCATAGTGCCTTTTTTAGGCAAGGCTCAAAAGACAAACCCACCTCCATAGGTATCACAAGGGATAAGAAACTAAGAGTAATGCTACTCAATGCCAGAAGTCTAAACCTCAAGATGCATGCACTCGAAACTCTCCTTAGCATGGAGAACATCGATATCTGTGCAGTAACAGAAACCTGGTTCAAAGCTCCCGAGAGCACCCCAGCACTACCAGGTTATACCTCATACCATGTTTTTTGGCTCCAAAACTTGGACTGAACCACAAAAGGAGGGGGAGTATCAATATTCATCAAAGATACCCACACCTCCAGGTTGGTGGCACAGCACGAAGCATCACAGACTATCCATGTGCAACTAACAGTGGATAAAAATGCCTTCCAGTTTATAGCCTGCTACAGACCACCCTCCCAAACCTAGGAACCCCACTCGGCCTTCCTGAGAACACTGGAAAATATGAAGGTCTCTCCAAACACCATTATATTGGGCAACTTCAACTACCCAAATATAGACTGGGAGCATTACTCTAGCTCCAACAACCTAGCCCAAAGGTTCCTAGAATTTATAAACTCAAATGCTATGGAACAGCTTGTTACCACTCCCACAAGAGGGGAAAACATACTGGACCTGATCATCACCAACATGGGGACTCTATGCTCCAGACCAGAAGTGTATCCCTCACTGGTAAGATCAGACTATAAACTAATCTCACTAGATATTCACATCCCAACCCCAGCCCCTGCCCAGAAAACCACAGTGAAAAACTTCTCTAAAGCAAATTTCACACTCCTCAAAACCGAGGTGGAATCCTTCAAAGCCCCCGGGCCTGTGGAAAATACGGCCCAGACTGCAGAATCCTTTATAAACGCATTCTATGAACACCTTCAGGAATGCATGGATCATGTAATCCCAAACAAAACCAAGACCCAATCCTCCAAAGGCAGATGTCCTGAATGGTGGACCCCAGCCATAAACAAACTATACAATAGAAAGAGGAAGCTACTACATGATAGAGCAAAATCCCAAAAAGGGAAGGCATCTCTGATCAGTATTAGCAAAAAACTACGGACACTCATAAAATTGTCTAAGGCCAGCTTCAAGAGAAAAATTGCACAGGACACTAAGGATAATCACAAGGCTTTCTTTAGTTATGTTAGAAACCTGGGTGGGAATTCCCAGATATGCTCAGAATTAGTCCAAAATGACAAAAAATACACCAAACCCACAGACATTACCAACATCCTAGCTGACAGGTTCAGTGCAAACTCCCCCCCCCCCCCTTCCCCACCAAAAGGGCAAATATCTATCCCAGCAAAGTGCTGCCCCCCTGACATCTCAGATGCTCAGGTAAGAGCCGCCCTCTCCAAAGCAAAAAACACAGCATCAATGGGACCAGACGGTGTCCCGGGCTGCGTCCTACATGAACTCCAAGAAGAACTAAACCCAAACATAAAACTACTGTTCAATCTCAGCCTTACTACAGGATATGTACCCAAAGAGTGGCGTACAGCAACAGTGGTCCCTCTCCACAAAGGTGGTGCCTCAACGGATCCTGGAAACTATCGCCCATAAGCCTGACTAGCTTGGTCTGCAAAGCTATGGAAAGGATCATCATGGACCTCATAAATAAAGACATTGGGGACCTACAGACACTGGATCCTACCCAGTTCGGCTTTGTTAAGGGCAGATCCTGCCTCTTAAACCTGGTCGATTTCTTTGAAACAGTCACCAAGGCCATTGACGAAGGGAAGGTGGTCCACACAGCCTACCTGGACCTCGCAAAAGCCTTCGATACAATACCCCACTCGGGCATTATAGATAAGCTCACCAGCTTAAATATAAACCCCTATGTCACTAGATGGGTTGCAAACTGGCTCAAGGACAGAACCCACATGGTTAGAATTGCTGGAGCCATGTCAGACTCCAAACCAGTTACAAGTGGCATCCCACAAGGCTCAGTCCTGGGACCTCTCTTGTTCGGTATATATTTCTCGGAGGTACAGGCCAACATGGAAGGACTGTGGCTGACCAAGTTTGCAGATGACTGCAAACTGAGCGCCATAATCGACTCTCCAGCCGACACAAGCATCCTCCAAAAGGGCCTCATAGAGACAGACAACTGGTGCCAGAGCCATGGCCTCAAGCTAAACACCAAAAAGTGTATAGTCATTCCCTTCGGCAAAAATAAAGTGCCCACAAATTACCACATAGATGGTAATCCATTAAGTACGGAAGAAGTAATTAGGGACCTGGGGACCCAAGTTGATAGCAATCTCTCATTCGACAACCACGTGGCCAAAGTGGTTAGAAAATCATTTTATATAGCCCACCTAATCATGAAGGGATTCACATCTAGATCAGGGGAGGTCATCGTGCCTCTTTACTCATCCCTCATCAGGCCCATAATTGAGTACAATGCCCCTTTTGAGATGTACCTTACCAGACACCTGCAGCAACTGGAAAGACCCCAAAAGTACCTCACCAAGAGGATCAAAGAGCTCAAACAGATGCCATATGCTGCCCGGTTAAAGAAACTCCAGCTCTACTCAGTGGCATACCGCCTGCTCAGAGGCGATCTGTGCCTGACATATAAAGCCATGTCCAACCTGGAATTAATGGACATGCTGCATCTCAGAAAATCCAAATCCCATCGAGCTACGCGCTTGAGAGACTTGAACTGCACTGAAATAAATAGGACATGCTGGAGGGACAGATTCATAACCCAGAGGCTCCCTTCACTCTGGAATAAAATCCCAGTCCAGGTTAGGCAGAGTCCCTCATTGACTCTCTTCAAGAGGAATCTTGATGAGTGGATGGAAGATCGTAGATTTACTCCGGGTATCACTTCTGTGTCACTGTTAGACAGATGCACAGTATACTAACCTCGAAAAAGGGCATAGCAAAATTCATTTTAAAATGGGTGGCGAAAGCCAAACACTCTGGCTAGGGTTGTAAATGCCCTAGGGCAGATAACCTAGTATGAACCTATGAACCTATGAAAGGAATTGGTTCTTCAAATACCCAACTGAAGGAACTAAATGTTTATCAACAGATAAATAAGGTAAACATCTACTACCCAACAATTAGTAGCAGCGCTACCACTTTTTTAAAATTTAATTTTGTAAGCCCAATGAACACAAGGGTCTATTTTCAGGGGTGGTCCACAGCACTGTCTGGTAAAATGAACTGCTCAGAATCACGCAGTATGCAAATGGAGACTGAGAGAATAAAACTCTGAATAACAAGAAGCAGCTCATTAACAGCCCATAGACTTAATTCTGTGCAGTAACTACCAAGTTTGCCTTCAAGGTAAACCTCAATAATTGGGTAAGCCACATCAAGTTCTTCCCAATATACCTACCTTGTGTTGCTCTCAGTGAGACTGGAGAAACTGATAAATATCATTCATTGGCTAGGCTTGTAATGATTTATAGAATGATTGCTAGTATTTACATATAAACCAATATAGATATCTTCTGTTAGATTAATGAATACATTTTCTCACAACTGTCTTAGCCACAGCTCATGAAACAGAGTTTTTACCTGTGCAACAGAGCAAGTTATTTCATGCTTCTCATGAACTAGGCCTCACATATTTTATTTAATCATGTTTTACTGTTTTATTAGTTTAAATGACTATTTTTCATTCATTTCAATGGAATGTGTTAGTTATATTATGTAGGTTGTGTACCTTTGTTGAAGGTTGTGCGTCAGGGCTGGCAACTCGGCACGTAAAAAATCTACTGCCAATCATTAGCGGACCGGAGTTCTGCTGTGGTGACCCCTAACCGGGAAAAGCCGAAAGACACAACATATTATGTAGGTTGTAATACTGAGTAAGGCTTTAGATAGTTTTTACTGGTATTCATGATGACACCCACAGAATGTGGGCAGATGTGCTGGTAAAGCATAACATAGGATGTACATAGTTAAAAATATATGTACATTGAAAAATGGGACAGGCCACAGTGGTGCAGCAGTTAGCATTGTCGCCTCACAGCAAGAGGTTCTCCCGATCGATTCTCAGCTGGAGCACCTTCTGTGTGGAGTCTGCATGTACTTCCCACGGACGAGTGACGTTAAAGACATGCAGATAGGTGCATGCATGAATGGGCATACCTTCTTTGAAGGTTGGGCATCGGGCTGGCAACTCAGCACAGTAAAAATCCACTGCCAATCATTAGCGGACGGAGGTTCTGCTGTGGTGACCCCTAACCGGGAAAAGCTGAAAGACATTGAAAAATGGGACACATGATATTATGGTCAAAGATTACCCATAGCTGATCACTGACACCTTGTAATCATAAGCAAACACCTGTAGGTGTTGCAACAAACAAACTTTTGTGTTGAGAAGTGGTAGTGGAACAAACCTGCCCTGGCCGTGGTCTCAGTGCTGCTTGTTGTTGTATTCATACTCTATTTTCCCAGCAGTACACTCCTGTTTGGTTCTAGTTTTGTCGTGTTTGGATTTATTTCTTTTTTGAGGAGAACAATGGGAGACATGGCGGAAGGGAGAACGGAGAGGCAAACTGAAGAGTTTGGTGTGGACAGTAATATACTGAATCATACACCAGCCACTCCAATAGATGGAAGACCTGGCAGAACATAGAGTAAGGATAATAGAATTTTATTTAACAACAGTGATAATCCATTACTTAAATTAGACTTCTTAGATGAAGTGGTACAAACTGAAATGTTTGATAATGAAAGAACGAATGTTATAGACATGAAAACGTTCTATAAAGAACTGAAAGAGATGGAAGATAGCATATATGAACTTAAAAGATTGCAATGGCAACGACAGCACTTAGAAGCGTGTCTACATTTTAACATTGTACCGAGAGGTCTGAGAATTTTACTAATGCCCTCGCAAGGCAATTCGCAACCGGAATTGCTAAAGAAATGGCAGAGTCTTAACTTAGAGCACAGCCGAAGTTATATGAAACTAATTATAGAACACTTTAAACCTAGAGAGAGTGAGCTTGTTAAAAAAGTTGAAAGTATGCAAGCATATCTTGAACATAATTTCGGCAATGATGTCTGTCAATCCAAGTTAGATGAGGCATACTATAAAATATCTTTGTATGACAACAAATTGGAGCAGATAAAGATCAAGAAACTAAGAAGAGACTATGCTGATTTTACGAGAGGCGATGTGTTTATGTGGTCAAGAGAGTATAATGGAGAACATCAGGTTTCAAGGAACAATGAATTTCAGCAAGAGCATAGGGATATCGTGCCACAGAATGATCCACGCAATGATGCACTGGGTCATAAGGAGATAAAGATACAATAATGAATCACAATAGATGAAGAGAGAATGATGAAAGGGCTGAAGAGCCGAAAGATACATTCCATCAAGAAACAATGCCCATGATTAATCAGACACCAGGTATAATGATTGATAATGAAAAGAGAGAGGGCAGAAACAATGGACCAGGTGCCATATCAAAAGCTGTGGTAAAAGATGTGGGTTTTCCAGTTTTTCCCCTAAGAATAAGAGAGGTGAGAAGCAGAAAGGAAATGAGATCACTAAGCAGGGGGAGAAAAAGAAGAAGGTCGTACGTGGAAGAGAAATAAATGAAGAAATTAATGACAGTTTGGTTTTTAATTTGTCATCCCTTCAGTTAAATAATGCACATAAGAGTATTCTTAACAAGGGCCTCAAATTTATACCTACAAGAGGTATGGAAGAGTATGAAGTAATACTGAGCCTGAAGATGTGTGGACGAGATGTTATGCTAAGAAACATGTATAAGAATAACAAAGGAATGGAGTTAGACCTATTCAAGAAACCAAGTTGTTTTGTACCACAGAATAGTGCAGTTATGGACACTTTCCTGAATGTATGTGAAAAAGATATCTTGGAATATATACAGAACAATAGAAAAAGGTCCTTCAATATTACAAAGGAAGAGAGACGGGCTCTAAAAGAATTAGAGGAAAACAAGAGTCTAACAATTAGACCTGCTGACAAAGGGGGAGGTGTGGTCCTAATGGACAGTGATAAATATATAGAGGAAGTAACAATCCTATTACAGGATGTTTCCTCATATAAAGAAATAAACCACTGTGACTTAGAGAAGATCAAAATGAAGATGAGGCTGCACATAGAAGAAATGAAAGAAAGAGGTCACATATCAGTTGAGCTATGTAATTATCTGCAGGTGGAGTTTCCATTGACTCTGGCATTCAAATGCCTTCCTAAAATACATAAAAATCCACAGAGACCACCACTGAGACCTATTCTGGCAAGGGCAGGTTGGATCACTGAGCCAGCCTCCATATATGTGGAGAACCATATCAAGAAAGAGCTAGTAAAAGCACCAGTGGTTCTGAAAGATACGGAAGCATTTATTGAGAAATTAAGTGTATATATGAAGAACAAAAAAGATAAGAAGAAACACTTAATGGTCTCTGTGGATATCAAGAGTTTATTTACAAGCATTCCCAATGACTATGGCATAGCCGCATTAAGAGAATTCATGTTGAATAAAGGAGACTATGAAGAAAATAAAATCACAGTTATATGTGAGCTAATGAAGTTGATACTTGAGAACAATGTCTTCATTTTCAACAGTAAATTCTATATACAAGTATGTGGTGTGGCAATGGGTACACCATGCGCTAACAGCTATGCTAACATAGTGTTGGTGCAATGGGAAGATAAAGTCATATATCAAAATAATCCTTGGAATAAATGCCTAAAGATATACCAGAGATTTGTGGATGATATTTATATTTTATGGGAAGGTGATGTCATGGAGCTCAACAATTTCCATAGATATTTAGAGAACAGCACCAACTTTTTGGAGTTTACTATTCTGAGTAATGAAAGTCAAATGGACTTTTTGGATGTGAGAATACTACAAGATGAAGAAGGGAACATAGAAACCAGCCTATTTAAAAAAGAATGTTGGAAGAACAATATACTGCCAAGGAACAGCATTCATCCAAAATATACATACAGAAATGTTATGAGAGGTCAATTCCTTAGAACATCTAGGATACATTCAAATGATGTAACCCTTGACAGAGCTATGAATGATATGTCTGAACACTTGAAGGTGAGAGGATACAGAGAGGAAGAGATAGTAAGAGTGAGACACAATGTGCTGTTAGAAAGAGAAACGAGTGGTAAGCCATACCTGAAAGGAAAACAAGAAGGTGCACCTTCAAGAAACAATAGGAATGAGCAAAGAGAAGTTAAAATTATTCTCACACATACAACAGATACTGAGGGGATATGTAATATTATTCAAAGGAACTAGAAGATACTATTGTCAAGTGAAGAATGCAAATAAGTGATTGGAGAGGTACTTAAGTTTGGTTACAGGAATGCAAGTAATCTGAAAAATAGGTTATGCAAAGAAGATTACTTAGTACCACGTGTCAACTATGATAGAAGAGGGACATTTCCATGTAGAAGGTGTACTATGTGCAGGTATATATGCACAGAGAACAGCTTTGAGCATCCCATTACCAAAAAGAAATACACCTGTAGTTTCTATGCTGATTGTAACACAAAAAATATAGTATATTTGGCCACAAGTTCATTATGTGACCATTTCTATGTTGGAAAGACAGTAAGACAATTTAAGGAGAGACTATCCAAGCATAGAAGTGACATCAGACTCAAAGATTATAAGAATTGTCTTGCCAAACATGTCAGGGACAATGAAGGACAAAATTTCAAGTTCAGAGTGCTTAGAATTGTTCTAACCTCGGAAAGGGGAGGTGACAACAACAACAGAATGGAGCAGGAAGAAATGTATTGGATTGGAAAACTACAAGCTCATAGAAGACTGGGACTGAACACTACATTTCCCATGAAACCAGCGCTCAAGAGGCGTGGTTTGAGAAGATGTGTGTGATGTGACATCACCCATTATCTAGCACTCTGTTGGTAGAGAGCAATTTTTAAACAGGCACTAACTGCACAGTACACATGGATCTGATGGAAGGGTCATTGAGGAGACCCAAAAGCGCTTATCCTTTGTCCTGTTTGTTTTTTATTTTTGTTTTTATTTTTAAGTTATTGTTCGATGTGAATAAATACTTGATGGTTTTAATGAATGCAGTTGTCGTCTATGGTAACGAAGGTGAACTACACTTGCCGATATTCAAGTAGAGCTGATTATATACGTTGTGCTTGGGAAGACAATACATTTGAAACATTTATCTTATGGCTGCTCAACCAAGTGTCTTGCTGAGCTTTTTTGCATGTGGAGTACAATCGTAAGCAAACACCTGTAGGTGTTGCAACAAACAAACAAACTTTTGTGTTGAGAAGTGGTAGTGGAACAAACCTGCCCTGGCCGTGGTCTCAGTGCTGCTTGTTGTTTTTTATATATATATATATATATATATATATATATATATATATATATATATATATATATATTTTTTTTTTTTTATGGATCTACTACAGTTTATCAAAGTTTCAAAACTTCGAAGACCATATGATGGAAGTTTTGAAACTTCTAACACACTGCATTGAGATCGCCGTACAGCGCAGAACTCAGGATTTTCCATTTTCCTCAATGTATATATATATATATATATATATATATATATATATATATATATACCTACCAGGTTGGGGAGGTATGTTTCATGACTTTGGGAATATTGCTGCTTTGAAGAGGAAACACCGAAGATTTTAGATGTTTGGAGTCAAAAACAATAATGTTGATTAAACAAGTAATAGTCATAGTAAACTCCATTGACATATGAAATGTATGTTCTGATTTTGCAGACTCAGCTTGCAATGGGTTCATCATTTATACAATAAATAAATATAAATAAAACAGGTAGAGCTATAGATACCAACACAAAATGCAGTGCTCTCCACTAACCAGACAGTCACAAGGACACACAGTGTGCATCAGTGCTTAAGTGAGCAAATATTACTGTACTTGGTCAAATGAAGACATTATTGTCACACAGTCTCAGTAGTTTAACAGATTGTCATATCTGATAGAGAAGAGATCAGAAGGCCATGTGTTCTAAAGTGTTTATATTATGCTGTTGAAAACTCAAATTGTCGACAGTGTAATAATCTACCAATGTCAAAACCCGAACACTGAACACACACAAAAAAAAATAAAACACCCAAACACAACACAAATTGCTCTATGCAGGGCAAGCCCCTGCCTCTACTTAAATATCCCAACTCCGAGATCACACTACATTGCAGTAAACAGAAATCTCCTTACAGAGATTTCTGTTTACATGATGACTCACTTTTGACATTTTGGTGCCAACAATATCATCTTCGATATTGTCAGCATTCGACAGGGTGAAGTAGACCCATTCTAAACCCTCACCAGGTACAAGCATCTTGTAACCTTAACACTGGAAGGCAGCATTTTGGGGTACTGTACTCCTCAGGAGCTGTCCTTTTTATAAGATGTCAATTTAAAGTCTCATCAGTCAGAGTTGTTAATTGTTTAAGGGGATATTGAGTATCTTATGGCACTTATCAAAATAGATAGTTTTTACTTTAAGTAAAGGCATCGTTTGTCATCCGTCACGAATAAATATAATACACAAAAACAATATGCAGAAGAGTGTATAGATGGACTCACCTAAAAATAAGTTACACACAGGTATATTATGTTCATGGGACAAAACGTGTTAAAATGTATAACTTTTAAGTCCTCTTCCTTCACACATTCCTCTTTCATATCTCTCTTTCTAATGATCAAAGCACTACCACTTTAGCACCTACGACACTGCTATTACTTTAGAACATTTAAATATCAATCTGCTTTTGACATTTACAGAATGATTTGTATTGTAATGTGTTTAACTCATTGAAAGGTATGTATTATGTAAGATGCATTTGTTTTTGTGTTTCTGTATGTAGCTATAAAATATTTTACTTGACAAGAGCATTTGACTAATTATCATGCCATCCCAGCTATGATGTACTTATAAAAATGTTTTATGTTTATGGAACTTTCCTCCCATGGCCTTCACTAAAAAGGGATCATGCATGGCCCAGTCATATAATCCTGGTACACAAATGGAATAAATAATTATCCCATCCATCTAACTCTTATCCCTTCATATACAATAATATAATGATTTTAAACCAAGTTACATATAATTCTCTGCATTATGCAAGAAAATGCACACTTAAAATCCAAATCTGAGAACTACAGTTACTACAATATAATATAGTGTCACCCGGCCCATCTTGCAGTTATGGATACTACCCATGGTAAACTTAATGCTGTTACTGTATTTGTGAAAGAAAATGCAGAAGATGTGAACTAAGCTTTAGTAGAGCTGTATCAAAAAAAAAAAAAAAAAAAATATATATATATATATATATATATATATATAATTGTTCAGGATAAAAGTAAAAGAAGATGCATTGCACTTGCTCTTTAGTAAGATATAGTATTTTTTAAGAAAATGTGTAAAACAGTATACAGTTAACATGTGTTACTGTAAAATGTATTACAGTTTAAAAAGAACATTGCTCATTGCTTCCACGATGTGTGCACTGTAGCAAGGTTAATGCCTTTTAGAAACTGCTAAGCTACATCTAATATTTTCTTATTTGGATTCTGGCTTGCTAACTATTATACTTCTGCTATTGAATAAAAGCAAAAGTCTGCAGGAAACCCTGTTTGAAACATACATAAGCAGGAAGACAGGCTGTCAATTAATACTGCTAGTAAAGTTCAGTAACTGAATCTGTCTTCTGGGGCATAGTCTTGGTGCAGAGCTCAACTTCTGAACATCTATTTGTAAAGAACTCTGAGAATTTGTTCTGATTCAGAAAGCTGGATCATAAGGACAGAGTTTACCTCTAGTTAATCAATCAGTGACTAATTACATCAAAGTTACAATTCCTGGAGTACTAGCTGTCTGTTTAAATGTTTATTTTCAATTCCCTGTTTAGGTTCTATACTGAATGCATATTTAGATGTAAAGGAAATACTTCAAGATATTTAATCCAAGTAAAGAAGTTTATTATTCAAATTTAAGTGCTTTTGGCTGATGACTTATTTTTTGCTTATAGTTTATTGCATTTAAATTGTGTCCTTTCAACTGCCCGAGCCGGCGGAAAACAGTACTCAAGCCGCTGAATCACTTACAAATGCCTTCTACCAGCACCTGCAGGACTGCATGGATAAGGCAATCCCAAGCAAAACAAAGACTCTTTGTACCAAAGGCAAGCATCCAGTCTGGTGGACCCCAGCCATAAACAAACTCTACAACAAAGGAGAAAGCTACTACAAGATAGAGCAAAATCCTTAAAAGGTAAGACACCCTTGATCACTATAAGTAAAAACTAAGAGCTCTCATAAAATCATCCAAAGCAAATTTCGAGAGAAAAATAGCTAAAGACTCAAAAGACAATCATAAGGCCTTCTTTAGCTATGTTAGAAACCTAGGAGGAAACTCCCAGATATGCTCAGAACTAGTTCAAAATGATGTGAAGATTACTGATCCTACAGACATTGCCAACATACTGGCTGACAGGTTCAGTGCAAACTTCTCCCCTCCCCCAAAAGGAGAGATATCTATACCAAACGCATTGCAGCCCCCAAACCTCCAGCGCCCAAGTGAGAACTGCTCTCTCCAAAGCAAAACACAGCATCCATGGGACCTGATGGTGTCCCCAGCTGTGTGCTCCACTTAACTCAATGAGGAATTAAACCCACAGCTAGGACAGCTGTTTAATCAAAGTCTTACCTCTGGATACGCACTCCAGGAGTGGCGACTGCAACTGTGGTCCCACTTAACAAAGGCGGTGCCTCCACCGACCCTGAAATTACCGCCCATTAGCTTGACAAGCCTTATCTGCAAAGCCATGGAGAGGATCATAATGGACCTCATAAATAAAGACATGGGGAATTTGCAGACTTTGGATCCAGCCCAGTTTGGCTTTGTCAAGGGCAGATCATGCCTTTTAAACTTGGTTGACTTTTTCGAAACAGTCACCAAAGCCATTGATGAGGGAAAGGCAGTCCATACAGCCTACCTCAATCTGGCTAAGGCCTTCGATACAATACCCCACTCGGGTATCATTGAAAAACTCATCAGCTTAAATGTTAACCCATACATCACAAGATGGGTTGCAAACTGGCTGAGTGACAGAACCCACAGGGTCAGAGTTGCTGGCCATGTCAGACTCAAAGCCTGTCACAAGTGGTGTCCCACAGGGCTCAGTCCTGGGCCCACTCTTGTTTGGCATCTACTTTTCCCAAGTACAAGCAAACACAGGAGGGTTATGGCTGACAAAGTTTGCAGATGACTCAAAACTGGGCCATAGTAGAAAACACATCTGACACAGATATCCTTCAGTAGGGTCTCACAGAAACGGATAACTGGTGCCAGAGCCACCGCCTAAAGTTAAATGCCAAAAAATGCATAGTCATACCCTTCGGGAAAAACAAGGTTACCCCTAGCTACCAAATAGGTGGCAATCCACTGAGCACAGAAGAAATTATCAGGGACCTGGGGACCCAGGTTGATAGTAGTCTGTCATTCGACACCCATGTAGCTAAAGTAGTTAGGAAGACCTTCTACATTGCCCACCTTATCATGAAGGGATTCTCATCTAGATCAAGGGAGGTTATAGTCTCCCTTTACTCATCACTCATCAGACCAATGATTGAGTACAATGCCCCATTCGAATGTATCTGACCCGACACTTGCAGCAGCTGGAGAGGCCACAAAAGTTCCTCACCAAAAGGATAAAGGGTCTCAAAATCTATCCTATGCTGCCCGACTGAAAGAACTCCAGCTCTATTCAGTCGCCAGCTTGCTCAGAGGTGACCTTTGCCTAACATACAAGGCCATGTCAAACCCAGATTTGATGAATATGCTTCACCTCAAAAATCTAGATCCATCAGAGCCACAAGGGCGGAGACTTAAAGCTCGACACGGCTATTAATAGGACGTGCTGGAGGATAGATTCATCACCCAAAGACTCCTATGCTGTGGAACAAAATCCCGGTACATGTGAGGCAGAGCACCTCGCTGGCCTTGTTCAAGAGAAATCTTGACCAATGGATGGGAGATCGCAGATATACCCCAGGGATTACCTCAGTGTCACTGCTCGACAGAGGCACAGCAAAATAATGGGTATAGTTCCCCATACTAAAGGGGTGGCGTAAGCCACAAAACGATGGGCTAGGCTTGTAAATGCCCTCGGGCAGATAGCCTAGTATGAACCTATGAACCTATGTTGATTAAACAAGTAATAGTCATAGTAAACTCCATTGACATATGAAATGTATGTTCTGATTTTGCAGACTCAGCTTGCAATGGGTTCATCATTTATACAATAAATAAATAAAACAGGTAGAGCTATAGATATCAACACAAAATGCAGTGCTCTCCACTAACCAGACAGTCACAAGGACACACAGTGTGCATCAGTGCTTAAGTGAGCAAATATTACTGTACTTGGTCAAATGAAGACATTATTGTCACACAGTCTCAGTAGTTTAACAGATTGTCATATCTGATAGAGAAGAGATCAGAAGGCCATGTGTTCTAAAGTGTTTATATTATGCTGTTGAAAACTCAAATTGTCGACAGTGTAATAATCTACACGAAAATGTCAAAACCCCCGAACACTGAACACACACAAAAAAAAATAAAACACCCAAACACAACACAAATTGCTCTATGCAGGGGGCAAGCCCCCCTGCGCCCCACACACTCCCTCTACTTAAATATCCCAACTCCGAGATCACACTACATTGCAGTAAACAGAAATCTCCCCTTACAGAGATTTCTGTTTACATGTGTGATGACTCACTTTTGACATTTTGGTGCCAACAATATCATCTTCGATATTGTCGGCCTTCGACAGGGTGAAGTAGACCCATTCTAAACCCTCACCAGGTACAAGCATCTTGTAACCTTAACACTGGAAGGCAGCATTTTGGGGTACTGTACTCCTCAGGAGCTGTCCTTTTTATAAGATGTCAATTTAAAGTCTCATCAGTCAGAGTTGTTAATTGTTTAAGGGGATATTGAGTATCTTATGGCACTTATCAAAATAGATAGTTTTTACTTTAAGTAAAGGCAAGTACGTTTGTCATCCGTCACGAATAAATATAATACACAAAAACAATATGCAGAAGAGTGTATAGATGGACTCACCTAAAAATAAGTTACACACAGGTATATTATGTTCATGGGACAAAAAGTGTTAAAATGTATAACTTTTAAGTCCTCTTCCTTCACACATTCCTCTTTCATATCTCTCTTTCTAATGATCAAAGCACTACCACTTTAGCACCTACGACACTGCTATTACTTTAGAACATTTAAATATCAATCTGCTTTTGACATTTACAGAATGATTTGTATTGTAATGTGTTTAACTCATTGAAAGGTATGTATTATGTAAGATGCATTTGTTTTTGTGTTTCTGTATGTAGCTATAAAATATTTTACTTGACAAGAGCATTTGACTAATTACCATGCCATCCCAGCTATGATATACTTATAAAAATGTTTTATGTTTATGGAGCTTTCCTCCCATGGCCTTCACTAAAAAGGGATCATGCATGGCCCAGTCATATAATCCTGGTACACAAATGGAATAAATAATTATCCCATCCATCTAACTCTTATCCCTTCATATACAATAATATAATGATTTTAAACCAAGTTACATAGAATTCTCTGCATTATGCAAGAAAATGCACACTTAAAATCCAAATCTGAGAACTACAGTTGCTACAATATAATATAGTGTCACCCGGCCCATCTTGCAGTTATGGATACTACCCGTGGTAAACTTAATGCTGTTACTGTATTTGTGAAAGAAAATGCAGAAGATGTGAACTAAGCTTTAGTAGAGCTGCATAAAAAAAAAAAAAAAAATATATATATATATATATATATATATATATATATATATATATATATATATAATTGTTCAGGATAAAAGTAAAAGAAGATGCATTGCACTTGCTCTTTAGTAAGATATAGTATTTTTTAAGAAAATGTGTAAAACAGTATACAGTTAACATGTGTTACTGTAAAATGTATTACAGTTTAAAAAGAACATTGCTCATTGCTTCCACGATGTGTGCACTGTAGCAAGGTTAATGCCTTTTAGAAACTGCTAAGCTACATCTAATATTTTCTTATTTGGATTCTGGCTTGCTAACTATTATACTTCTGCTATTGAATAAAAGCAAAAGTCTGCAGGAAACCCTGTTTGAAACATACATAAGCAGGAAGACAGGCTGTCAATTAATACTGCTAGTAAAGTTCAGTAACTGGATCTGTCTTCTGGGGCATAGTCTTGGTGCAGAGCTCAACTTCTGAACATCTATTTGTAAAGAACTCTGAGAATTTGTTCTGATTCAGAAAGCTGGATCATAAGGACAGAGTTTACCTCTAGTTAATCAATCAGTGACTAATTACATCAAAGTTACAATTCCTGGAGTACTAGTTGTCTGTTTAAATGTTTATTTTCAATTCCCTGTTTAGGTTCTATACTGAATGCATATTTAGATGTAAAGGAAATACTTCAAGATATTTAATCCAAGTAAAGAAGATTATTATTCAAATTTAAGTGCTTTTGGCTGATGACTTATTTTTTGCTTATAGTTTATTGCATTTAAATTGTGTCCTTTCAACTGTGTAGTGTTCACCTTTTCAGTGGTGATTACTTAGAGTAACTGCTACCAATCAAGCACCGAACAGTTGACTTATTTATAAGGTAAACACTAAAATATGTTCTTTTGTTATTTTTGAATGACTAGTGATTGTGACATTGTCATCTGAGTTGATGGAAACTCTGGGAAGCCAGTGATTATAACTCTCAACTGTAGATGTACAGTGTAAATCTCATATGGTTGCAGCAGGGCTTAGCTACTACTCAAGGCAGCAGTGCATACTTACTGTACATCAGTAAGGCTAATTACTTTTTGTATATTACCTTGTACCACTGGTGGAATTTGAACTTCATATTGCTGGTTTCACATTTTATATTTTTGATGGCAACAGTGCAGGATTTAAAACCCATAGCCCATGACCCTGGCATATTAATTCACTTTCAGCATTTGGATCTTGTAAATTAGAAATGTGTAGCATTGTAAAGCAGTTTGGTCACCAGCAAGAGTGTATGTACTTGCAGCCATAAGGTAAATATATAACGGTATATTTTGCCACAATTATTTTATTTTTTGTCAGAATAGTTTTGGGAAACAGACTGAGCTCTGTAAAATACAAAAAAAAAATCAGTGTCAAGCTAAGGAGTGTAAAATGAAGGGAATTTAATATACCAGTATTCCAAAGAGGGCATGATAGCGCACTTACTTGTAGTTGAAATACAGCCCAATGAAATGGAGATAAGTCTGGTAATTGCTGCAAATGAAGATTGTGCAGCAAAGCAACTTAACCCATCTCAAAAACCCATGGCAAACTACCTCACTATCTCCTATAAGGGTAAAGTCATTAGAACAGCACTGTTCATTTGTATCATGTAAGCGTATACTGAGACAGGTATACTTGTTAGTGTTTTCAAAGTCTAATTTTGAAGTCTGGGAACAGAAACCTAACTAAGACTAAGGCAACAAGGTAGCATCCTCAAGATGACATAATTTGTTACAGATGCTCAGTGAAAAGTCAGCTTGGGATGCATTTCTGCAAAAAAATTAAAAATAAAAGCATAAGAATAGGAAGAGCTATACACGCCAATACAAAATGCATAGCTTGTAAAAAGTTATGAAAACTATGACATTTTTCATATTTATATTAATTGTGCAAAATTGGAGTATCATAATTTCATTTAATGGCAGCATGTGTAAGCAGTTGGTGTTAATAAAAATACATTAAAACATGATGGGTACTATGAAGACCTTCAGAGATATAAATGTTTGGAAAAACAGTTATAAATATTGGCAATATTTTCATACCTTAATTAATATAATAAAAGCTGTGTGACTTGCAGGTAAACTACCATTATCACCTTATACACAACATTAAGGTACACAGTTTTGCCATGACCTTTCATCTAATATGCATGGTTTCATACATTGATATCACCATATGCAAAAAAAAAAAAAAAAGAAGGTAAAACTAGCTGAAAAAAAAAGGATAAATAAATAAAATGCCACTACAAAACAAACACAATTTATTTTAATAAGCCATTTTATCCAATACCATAAAGGTTTTGTCAGCTAAAACACATGGTCGTAGAGCTTTAATTAAATTAAAACACAGTTTAGCACATGATTAAATAACCAGTAATAACACACTTACAAAATTAATTTATGACATACATAAATAAGGCCAATTAAAAACAATTCCTTAACAATGTTTCCCTCAAGTGATAGAAGATCAGACTGCAACCAAACTATAACAGAAAACACATTAATAGTTTTCTTGAGAAGAGAACTACGGTGGCAGCTAGATTGCCTGGCCTTAATGAAAACATTGGCATTATCAGTTTACTATACAAGTAATAATAAATAAATAAATAAATAAATAAGTAAATAACAAAAACTAATAGTAAAGCAAATTGTGCTAAAAATGGTAATAGTCGATTTTAAAATTACTCAGAAGTGGTGAGAAATGGGGGGAAATTACTTCAAGCTCTTCATTTTAGTATACTGATAATGCCAATGTTTTCATTAAGGCCAGGCAATGCTAGCTGCCACTGTAGTTCTCTTCTCAAGAAAACTATTAAAAATCACATCCCCTGTTATAACAATCTGGTCAAGCACATCATTTTTTTAAATTCTTATACATGTTATGGCTATGTAAAACATCACTTTTATTTTTATCTGTCAACACAAGAATATGCTCATATAACATTACCAGACATTTTCTAGTGGTCTCTCCCACATGGCAACATCCACAAGATCATCAAACAAAGCATACAAAGTGGCCAGGTACATTCGGGATTTTCCTAAATAGCAGGCAAACACCTTAGGACAGTAATAGTTTATAAAACGACACATGGAACAACTGATTTTATCAGTAATAAAACTTTCCTTGCCTGGTCTCAAACATATATTTTAAATATTTATCTGCTGTTTTCTCTTCAGTTCCTTAAATTATCAGTTTTTTCCATATACTCATTAAAATGTGATATCAGACGAGACACTAATTATTTGGTTCTTAATAACAATTATTTTCATCAGGGTAACACCTAGTAACATATAACAGTTTATTCATATAAATAGGTTTTCTTTAAATTCTGGATTTAAAATTCTTAGCCTGTGCCTTACACTTGGATTGAGAAGCTGCATAAACTGCCTACTGTGGGTTGGTCCAGTGTAAACGATCATGGAAAAAGTAATTCAAGACAAGTATAGCCACAATGAGAAAGACCTCATTACTGACTCATTTGTATATCCTCTGACTCGCCCTTAAATACCACCATTGCTAAAAAAAAAAAAAAACTTGGTGGTTGACATTACCACTGAAAGGCATGCATAAAATTAATACAGACACCCTCCTTTATTCACTCTCACAACACATGTATACATTTATTTTTATATATATATATATATATATATATATATATATATATATATATATACACACACACACACACACAGACACACAGACATCCCCACTACATTCAGACATTTACTCAGTATCACCACCCCCACACACACAAAGTCACGGACACAGATGCACCCACCCACCTACCCATCCACCCACCCACCTACCCATCCACCCACACAGGCAGAAACAAACACACACACATACACACGCGTGTGCTCAGTTGGGTCTATATCATATGAGCAAATCACATAAATTGCAAATGCTCATAATATAGAATGTACCGGACCTCAAAGTGCTTTTTCTGAGATTGTGGTACAGAGAAGAATGGGATATTTGCCCTTTCCTCACTGTAGTGCGATCTTGGAGTTGGAATATATATTTAGTGGGGGGTATGGGGAGCACAGCCCCCCCATAATAGGAAGTTTGAAGTCCTGTACGTTTGATATTATGAGCATTCGCAATTTGTGAGATTCACTCATATGATATAGACCCATGCTCAGTCATCTGACTCCATTCACAGTCCTGCAGATATGAGTACACACACACACACACACACACACACACACATAGCCAAATGTATTTCCACTTGCCTGAAACAAGATCTCTCCCACTGACTTGAATGGATAGCAACCATCATGACTGACAATGTAAATGTACACAGCTGAGTGATTCTCTGAATCATCAGCAACATAAAGGGGTAGCCACATGCATGTTCATGGGAGAGCACATAACTAAGCAGCATTAGATGCTCCCCCAGACTGACTCCTTATCCTGCAGTATAGTCAGCAGGACAACCTTATATGGTGATTTTTCTGCTCAACGAAATTCAGTGACCTAGGGCTATCTATGAACTGGAAATGGCTACTAAGAGGGCTGACCACTTGTTGTAAGGCTTACAACTCATGGTAGCCCTTTTGGAATCCCAGGGCCAATGTCTAACTGTCCACCCCTAAACTACAAAAACGTAATACTATTGTTCATCTCAATCTTAAAATATTCAAATTGTTCAACAGTACAAGACCATATAAAAACAAATCATGGATAAAATGAGTGCAAAATAAATAACAGCTAAAACTAAAGCTTTTAATATGATCGATTATGAGTTTCCAAATGTGTTGACTGAAAAGGTTATTGCATTGGAAGAATATAATTTTTACATGTTTCTTTTCCAACAGTTGGTATTTATTGGATCACCCAAAGTCCACAAAGATGTTAACAATCCACCTTAGAGGCCCATTATTAAGACTAGTAATTAGTTTGAACACAGAACAACTATCATTACTGGTCATAGAATCAAACATATATTGCATAACATTGACTCATTTGTTCAAGATTCATGGCATTTTTTGAGTTCCTTTCACAGTGCGATGTTACTAGCAGTTGCATCCTATCAACCATTTTTGGAGTTCCTTTCACAGTGCGATGTTACTAGCAGTTGCATCCTATCAACCATTGTTGATATGGAATCCCTTTATACTTGTATACCACATCTGATGTAGGTGAAATTCATTAGATTACATTATTTATAGTGTTCAAAATATTATGAGCTACCAAACCGTGACATTTAAACTATTTGTACACTGTGACCAGTGGAAGGCCAGAATATAGAATGGAGATGCTAGTATAGAAAGGGACATGTGCTAACCAAGGTGGTGGTGGTGGTGGTAGCCCTTGCCTCTGCATGCAAAGGAGCACACATGTACAGACACAGAGACATAGGTAGTCTATGTTGTGATGTATGTGTGCACATGTCATGTGACCACCATAGGTGGGTTATGGCCCAATATACTAAAGGTCCCACAGATTACATTCTAGATTATGTGAAGCTCCTGAAGGGGTGTGTTCACCAAGTTGGTCCCTTCTTGGGAATAAGCAACATGGGATGACATGCATCCCTAGTTTGGGGGACAAGCCAGACTTACTTGGACAGGGACGAGAGGTGTACATCCCAAAAAAGTTAGAACAGAACGACTGGATGTGAAGCAGGGACACAAAGAACTCACACTTGTCCGGATAATGACCTCCTCTGCACAGCTCACCCTGTAGTGTACTGATTACATCCCAGATAAAAATGAGGAATGGGCTGAGAAGTCTCATGAAAGTAATTTTTTTTTGTCAGCAGGTATGGGGACAAAATGTGTACAGAAAAATAAATATTTTTTCTTTTATAAATATGAAATGCAAAGTCAGTATCACCAGACAGACCTTTATATTAATATCAGTTCATAGCCCATTCTCTAATGAAGAACTTTTGTGTTTTTCATTTTTTTAACTCACATCATTTAGGAGATGTTGAACATCATATGGTGTGTGTTTTCAGTAGAAGAGTTTGGAGAAAAATGTTGAGGAAGCAAGTGGTTCATGGCTTTAAAGACTTCAGGAAACAAGTGGAATCATTGTCTTTCTCCTGCTTGAACAGAAGGAGTTAACAAGCTCCTTATACAGAGGAAAGGGAAATTAAGTGGCAAATAAAACTAGCTGCGACCCATGCACCAGGTCTTAATGAAATGGTTGGAATTTGGAAAGCTCTTTTTTATAAATGATGTTTGTTAAAATGTTATTGTGTCAAAAGGTGTTTGTAGTGCATTTCATTTGAGCATTAAGGTAGTTGTATCTTTAGAGGATTGTGAAGGGTGATGACATCACTCATTTGTAACAGTATTTAAAGGGTGTACTATGGAGTGCAGTTAGATTCTGATGAAGTCTCCAGTTTAGGGGATGAAAGCACTCAGTGTGTCTTTGTATTTTGGAAGAATAAAAAAACCCAATAATAACGCTGATCCCCTGTGTCTTGACACGCTGATGGATACAAGGCAAAAAAAGAGTAATATTCTTGTTTATTGACCAAAGTTAAGCGCGTTCACTCGCTCTATTGTGAGCTTCTTCAGAACTACATGCAAATCCATTAACACATCTCAAATTTAAATAACTTCTTTGGTGCATACATATTTTTTAGAAAAATGTTTTTTGAAATCATGTTTTTAGACTAATTTTATTTACAATGGATCAATTAATTAATTAATTAATTATTTGGGAAAGATATTTAAACTGAGTGGAACCGGAAATTGTTTTATCTGATGAAGTCTTTACGTTAATAAACTGTTTGTGGATTATTCGTTGCCGATTTGTGAGCCTTTTTGCCCTGATGCTACTGGACTGGTGTGGCTGCTTTTCTTTTTGGGGTTGGGTTGTGTTTTTGCAGCATTATTTCTCTTCTGTCTTGGCCAAAATTATACCATTTAAAGTGCACCATTTAAAGTGCACCATTTAAAGTGATAAGCTTAAAATGTAACTTCCTGTATATAAGTTAATAATAGTTCAAATAACCATAAAAAGTCAGGAATAAACATGACATTTTATACAAATCAGGTAAATATAAACATGAAAAATGGTTTTGTACATATATACCTGGAAAATTATAAAACTGATAAAATATTCCTAAAAATATGTATATATTTATAAGTAAAAAAGATGTACCTTATAACATTGATTTAATACTAATAAAATCATTTAAACCTGGTGCGTTTGAGGCATCTGTATATAATTGCCACCAGGTTTCTTTGTAAGACAAAAATCCTTTAGGATCTCCCCCTCTAAGGTCCATAGTGATACTGTCAATGATACCAAATTTAAAACTATGTGTGTCTCCACATTGTTTAATGTGCCTATAAAGTGCGTTATTAACGTCCTTGGTCCTAATGCTATATAAATGTACATAAATGCGCTTGTTAAATTTTCATTCAGTTTTCCCATTGTAGAATCCCGAACACGCTGCACATTTAGCCAAATAAATCACCCATCTTGTATTGCAATTTCCTTGTTTAAACTTAATATTAGTCTTGTTTATATTATCTAATACTATATTTCTAATACTATATTTCCTATTTTGGATGAAGGAAATTTTAACAAGTGCATAGTGACAGTATCACTATGGACCTTACAGGGGGAGATCCTAAAGGATTTTTGTCTTACAAAGAAACCTGGTGGCAATTCTATACAGATGCCTCAAACGCACCATGTTTAAATGATTTTATTAGTATTAAATCAATGTTATAAGGTACATCTTTTTTACTTATATATATATATATATATATATATATATATATATTTTTTTTTTAGGAATATTTTATCAGTTTTATAATTTTCCAGGTATATATGTACAAAACCATTTTTCATGTTTATATTTACCTGATTTGTATAAAATGTCATGTTTATTCCTGACTTTTTATGGTTATTTGAACTATTAGTAACTTATATACAGGAAGTTACATTTTAAGCTTATCACTTTAAATGGTGCACTTTAAATGGTATAATTTTGGCACCAAAGAAGTTATTTAAATTTGAGATGTGTTAATGGATTTGTATGTAGTTCTGAAGAAGCTCGCAATAGAGCGAGTGAAAGCGCTTAACTTTGGTCAATAAACAAGAATATTACTCTTTTTTTGCCTTGTATCCATCAGCGTGTCAAGACACAGGGGATCAGCGTTATTATTGGGGGTTTTTTTGTATAACACTAACGCTGAGTAAGTTGGTTTTTTGTATTTTGGAAGAATGAAAACAGCTTGGACTGAAGAGTTTGGCTGACAAAGTGTTTCCTACTGCTTCACAGTGTATGTTTTGGACTTTTTTAGTTATATTTTACACTGTGATTACTTTTGTTTTTTTATTTCATCTTTAGATGTTGGCTGAGCAAACAAAGCTAACCATGCAGTAGGAACTGCATGAAGTGTTACATATGAGGGAAATTCAAAAATCCAGTAGACTCTGGGCCTTATTGATGTTGGTGGTGTCACTGCTGCCAAAAAAGATGAGAGCAACAGATGCAAACTTAGCAGCCATACAGAAGGAAATGTGTACCCCATGTCCAGGAGAGATGAAGTTTAGAGCAGCTGAGTGGAGCATAGTGATGATGTATTGAAGAATTACTAGCAGATACCCGTGACAGCCACAGCAAGGAGATATCAGAACAAATAGTTAGAAATGTGATATTTATATTATCATCTATGCATTTGGCCAATATGTGGGAAGCAATTATTTTTCCACTCTCAAAACCAATTGAACACGTTCAGATTAAGTTAAGAATTAAAACAGCTAGCATGCACATGGTTGATCTGTACAAACATTTACTACATTATTAGAAATAAATATAATTTAACAAGTAGACATTAATGAAACGGTTGTTCAGAATTAACAAAACACAAAAAGCAATTTATATTTCACCAGTCTCCCTCAACAATGTCAAGAAAGTCAAATAACATTTGCAAGTCACCTCAAAAATAAAAGATTTTATATCCAAACGTGTCTTGGTAGGAAACTGCCTTTGGGGTTAAGGTCCTTAATGAACAATGGAGAAGCAGTTTTTAGTTCTATGTCAACTCTCCTGTGGAATCCAGACAGCTGAATACAATTATTTGCAAATCCATGTTAGATTGCTTGGGCAAATATCCATAAATGGATAAGCAGAATGTGTCTGCTTCCCTTCTTAGGCAAACTTTGACTTCACTATAAACAAATCTCTCTTGCCTCTGTGGGTGCCAGAGTCATGGAATCGGCAAGGTGAAATATTCCAGCTTCATGTCCTTTTTCAATCTGTGGCCGTATGTCAGCCCTCTGTCACATACCAAGGCAGGTTGTTTCTCAGAGCTCAGCTGCAGCTGTAAAGTAGAAGTTGTGTTCAGTGAGCTAAGCAGCTGAGATGAAACTGAAATTGTGAAGACCTGCAGAAGAACGAATAGCTGAAGAATAACGCCACAAATTTCTCTCGGAGATGTATCTTGCCAAAAGGAAGGAAAACTGGTCATGTATTTGTTCTCTTCTGTGGATTGGTTCTAGCTGTAGTTGCCAACATGGAACTTTTTGAGGTTATTTTTTTGTTATAATGTCCAGGCTTAGAGAATGTAGTCCTAGTTTTATTTATCTAATTGTATTACTCACTAACAGAAATATGTTTTGACGGGAGAAGGCAGTGCGATTTATAAACATTCAGATTTCTCTAACATCTTCAGAGTTTTTTTTTTTAAACTCTTGTCACAAAAGCCCAGAGGATGATGGTGTCCAGTTCATATGTCTGGCTTTGGTGTCTATACTTTTGAGTGACATAATTTAGTCTGCATTGCTTTTGTGAGCAGAAAACAGACATTAGTAGGAGTCAAAATGCCATGATTTTCTACTAGAAAAAAATCTTTTGAATTCCATGGCTTCCCATGCTCTGTTTTTCAAATAACTACAAAAAGGATTTCTGTTGCAAATAGCTACATACTGCAACATTACATATCAGAAGATTAGCAAGGTTAGTGTATACCGATGCATAAATGAAAATTACTAAATGCAAGATTAGCAAGGTTAGTGCAAACCAATGCGTAAAAGAAAATTACTAAATGTAAATAATACACAATAATGTACACAGTGACATTAATAGTAATAGAAATAATTATAATAATAATTATTACCATCAATATTAGTATTTTTTTCCTTCAAAAATGTAATCACTCCCTATGGATCACTTCCTGCCCAGAAAACCACAGTGAAAAACTTCTCTAAAGCAAATTTCACACTCCTCGAAACCGAGGTGGAATTCTTCAAAGCCCCCAGGCCTGTGGAAAATACAGCCCAGACCTCAGAATCCTTTATAAACGCATTCTATGAACACCTTCAGGAATGCATGGATCATGCAATACCAAATAAAACCAAGACCCAATCCTCCAAAGGCAGACGTGCTGTCTGGTGGACCCCAGCAATAAACAAACTATACAATAGAAGGAGGAAGCTACTACATAATAGAGCAAAATCCCAAAAAGGGAAGGCATCTCTGATCAGTATTAGCAAAAAACTACGGGCACTCATAAAATCGTCTAAGGCCAGCTTCGAGAGAAAAATTGCACAGGACACTAAGGATAATCACAAGACTTTCTTTAGTTATGTTAGGAACATGGGTGGGAATTCCCAGATATGCTCAGAATTAGTCCAAAATGACAAAAAATACACTGAACCCACAGACATTGCCAACATCCTAGCTGACAGGTTCAGCGCAAACTCCCCCACCAAAAGGGCAAATATCTATCCCAGCAGAGTGCTGCCCCCCTGACATCTCAGATGCTCAGGTAAGAGCTGCCCTCTCCAAAGCAAAAAACACAGCATCAATGGGACCAGACGGTGTCCCGGGCTGCGTTCTACATGAACTCCAAGAAGAGCTAAACCATAAGCCTGACTAGCTTGGTCTGCAAAGCTATGGAAAGGATCATCATGGACCTCATACATAAAGATATTGGGGACCTACAGACACTGGATCCTACCCAGTTTGGCTTTCTTAAGGGCAGATCCTGCCTCTTAAACCTGGTTGATTTCTTTGAAACAGTCATCAAGGCCATTGACGAGGGGAAGGTGGTCCACACAGCCTACCTGGATCTCGCAAAAGCCTTTGATACAATACCCCACTCGGGCATTATAGATAAGCTCACCAGCTTAAATATAAACCCCTATGTCTCTAGATGGGTTGCAAACTGGCTCAAGGACAAAACCCACATGGTTAGAATTGATGGAGCCATGTCAGACTCCAAACCATTTACAAGTGGCGTCCCACAAGGCTCAGTCCTGGGACCTCTCTTGTTTGGTATATATTTCTCGGAGGTACAGGCCAACATGGAAGGACTGTGGCTGACCAAGTTCACAGATGAGTGCAAACTGGGCGCCATAATCGACTCTCAGCCGACACAAGCATCCTCCAAAAGGGCCTCATAGAAACAGACAACTGGTGCCAGAGCCATGGCCTCAAGCTAAATGCCAAAAAGTGTATAGTCATCCCCTTTGGCAAAAACAAAGTGCCCACAAATTACCACATAGGTGGTAATCCATTAAGTACAGAAGAAGTAATTAGGGACCTGGGGACCCAAGTTGATAGCAATCTCTCATTTGACAACCACGTGGCCAAAGTGGTTAGAAAAACATTTTATATAGCCCACCTAATCATGAAGGGATTCGCATCTAGATCAGGGGAAGTCATCGTGCCTCTTTACTCATCCCTCATCAGGCCCATAATTGAGTACAATGCCCCTTTTGGGATGTACTTACCAGACACCTGCAGCAACTGGAAAGACCCCAAAAGTACCTCACCAAGAGGATCAAAGGGCTGAAACAGATGCCATATGCTGCCTGGTTAAAGAAACTCCAGCTCTACTCAGTGGCATACCGCCTGCTCAGAGGCGATCTGTGCCTGACGTATAAAGCCATGTCCAACCCAGAATTAATGGACATGCTGCACCTCATAAAATCCAAATCCCATCGAGCTATGTGCTTGAGAGACTTGAACCTCAGCACTGAAATAAATAGGACATGCTGGAGGGACAGATTCATAACCCAGAGGTTCCCTTCACTCTGGAATAATATCCCAGTCCAGGTTAGGCAGAGTCCCTCATTGACTCTCTTCAAGAAGAATCTTGATGAGTGGATGGGAGATCGTAGGTTTATCCCGGGTATCACTTCTGTGTCACTGTTAGACAGAGGCACAGTATACTAACCTCGAAAAAGGGCATAGCAAAATTAATTTAAAATGGATGGCGAAAGCCAAACACACTCTGGCTAGGCTTATAAATGCCCTAGGGCAGATAGCCTAGTATGAACCTATGAACCTATGGAGAGGTCAGCACACTTTATGCTGTTTGGATTGTATAAATTCACTTGAATGCCTTTTGAGATGAAGAATGTCCCAGCAGCTTTCCAGAGGATGATGGATCTCATCCTTGCAGGAAATAAAGATTATTTTCTTACCTACACAGATTATATTGCCACTCTTAGTCAGTTCTAGTAGAAACATGTGCAAAATGGCAGGGAGGTACTAGGCACGTTCATAAAGACTTGGTTAACTATAAAGGAAAATAAATGGTATCAAAATTCATCTAGATTCTGACAAAATAGAGGCTATCCATTCACAACCAGTCATGGTTTCCAAAAATCATGTAATGACATTCCGTGTAAAGGGGATTATTACAGGACATTTGTCTACTATTATAGTGCCACTCCACATACAGACATTCCTCAAGCAGGCCATATAAATCATCTGGACATCCATCTGTATGTAGGCATTCCAAAACCTTAGAGACTCTTTGAGTAGATCGTCTGTACTAGCCAGCTCTGGTTATAACCAGGAATTTATGATGCAAATATATGCTAAGAAGCATGGGACATAGGTTGTACTTAGCCAGGTTTCATGACATGGAGAAGAAATCTAGTAGTATTCCTGAGTTACAGACTTCAACAAAGAGAGGATACGTGCAGTTACAGAAATAGTGTGTTTGGGAAAGGTGTGGACTCTCAAAGTGCAATGCAACAACAAAACAATGTATTCCCTGCAAGAAGGTCTAACACAGACAATCAGCTGTTGCAAAAATCATGGATTAAAACTCAAGGAGTGCATTATAGGACAATGTCTTCCCAAGTTAATTACCACATTGATAAGACACCCCTAAGAATTGACCTGGTAGTTAAAGATATGCGAACATACACAGACAGTAACCTCTCCTTTGACCAACAAGTAGCCAAGTTAGTAAGAAAATCATTCCGTCCTGCCAAACTTATAAGTAAATGTTATGGCACTCAGGTCCAAGGATGTTATAGTACTACTCTCATCGGTCCTCATCAGACCCATCATTGTGTACAATGCTCCCTTCCACATGCACCTGACCAGGCATCTGCAACAGCTGGAATGCCCAGAGAGGTTCCACACCAAAAAAATCCAGGGTTTTTTACAAAAGGTCCATTACAGATTTACTTAAAGCCCTATTTGTATATACAGCCTCCTACAGGTTACTGAGAGGTGATTTATGCTTGACATATAATGCATCCTCAGATCCAGCCCTAATGGACCTTTGCACATCCACAAAATGAACAGCATCAGGGACACTAGATCCAAGCATTTAAACTTTGCTCGCAACATAATTAGAACATGCTGCTGAGTCAGATATGTATCTCAAAGGCTCCCCATGCTCTGGAATAGGTTCCCCATCTATGTGAAGCAGAATCCATCCCTAACTCTATTCAAATGTTACCTTGACCATTGGATGGGAAATTGAAAATTCAGCCCCAATATTCCTCCATGTCTCTGACAGAGGCTAATAGTAAATATTCCCCAAGGAACATATCCCTCTCCAACAAGACATTTAGCAAGCTCCTTAATAACATACTTCTCCATATAGATGCCCATGTTACCTGAGGACACAACTGGGTTGGGTTGTACAGCTAAGCTTATAAAGGCCTTGGTGGCTGGTAGCTTAGTCAATACCTATGAACCCTACCTGTGTAGCAGGAAATTCACAACAACAAACCATAGTTCCGTAAAGTGATTACACAGAGCAAGTTGGCTAAACAGCAAGCTGCATAGGTGGATTTTGGGACTGCAGTCCTACAACATGACAGTCTAGCACAGGAGTGCTGTCAGTAATGCAAAGTAGATGGCCTTTCTAGACAGTCCTATAACATGACAGTCTAGCACAGGAGTGCTGTCAGTAATGCAAAGTAGATGGCCTTTCTAGGCAGTCCTATAACATGACAGTCTAGCACAGGAGTGCTGTCAGTAATGCAAAGTAGATGGCCTTTCTAGGCAGTCCTATAACATGACAGTCTAGCACAGGAGTCCTATAACATGACAGTCTAGCACAGGAGTGCTGTCAGTAATGCAAAGTAGATGGCCTTTCTAGGCAGTCCTATAACATGACATTCTAGCACAGGAGTGCTGTCAGTAATGCAAAGTAGATGAACTTTCTAGGCAGTCCTATAAAATGACAGTCTAGCACAGGAGGCCTGTCAGTAATGCAAAGCAGATGGCCTTTCTAGGCAAGGAACTAGGCAGTGCAATTTAAAAAAAAAAAAAAAAATTATTTTATCTCAAACTTCACTTCTTTCTTTTTTTAACATCAAACTTTAATAGCTTAACTCAGACTTACAACCTATGTGCAATCCTCGTGCCAAGTGCAAAGCAACTTCTTCTTCAGTAACTCTCCATTTATTTAACAATAAAACCCTTATTCAAACATAACCAAAAAAAAACAAAATTAGAAGTTATGTACTCACCATAACGTTCTATCTGAGTAGGTAGTTCATTTGTCTGCAACCTGTGGGTTACGGATCTGATATCAACTTGTTTCAAGCTAATGGATCCGAGCTCCTAGCTCCTCCCTTCACCCATAATCCCCTGCTAACCCTCCATGACCTCAGATCGAGTTTGCCTCCCAATATATATCCAACAAAGGATATCTAAAAAAACTAATAGATCCGAAGAAGGTCGGGGGAAGGAGGATGATTACAACTACCTACTCAGATGGAACGTTATGGTGAGCACATAACTCTAAATCTGATTGTTCATTTGTCAGCAACCTGTGGGACAGAGTCCCCAGCTACCTGCACCCTGGGTGGCCATCATGGAAGGATATTACGAAGCACCACAGAGCCAAAGGATGCTCTGTGGTTGATAAAGGTATGAGATGAAGCCCAAGTGGCTGCAGAACAAATATCATCCAAAGGAACTCTAGACTTGAAAGCCGCAGAGGTAGAAATGGAGCGAGTGGGATGAGCATGAACTCCTTCTGGTGCTTGATGAGCCAGTATAATACATTGGGAAATCCAGGAGATAAAGATACTTTAGAGATAGCTTTCCCCAAGTTAAATTTGGCAAAGGAAATGAACAACTGGTCAGATTGTCTATGGCCAGCCGTCCTATGAGTATAAAACGCTGCCTATGAACATCCAATGAGTGCAGCTTGTATTCACCCTTATTTTGATATTTAGGGAAGAAAACTGGTAAATTTATGGATTGGTTTATGTTGGTTTCTGATGCTATCTTGGGAAGAAAGGAGGGAGTGATCCTGAGGTACACTCTATCAGGGTGAAAAATCAGGTATGGAGGCTTTACAGAAAGAGCCTGAAGTTCCAACACTCTTTTCGCTGAAGTAATGGCTACAAGGAATGCTGTTTTCCATGACAAGAATTTGAGATCCACTGAAGCAGCGGGTTCAAATGGTGGAGCAGTCAAGGCTTGAAGAACTAAAGTAAGATCCCATTTTACAGGAGGTCTAAGTAAAAGGTACCCTTGAGAAGGTTTTACACAATTTGGCTGACATCAAGGGCCCTGTATCATGTCCCACATGATAATGAGAAATGGCTGCCAATTGCACTTTGACAGTTGAGCTAAGCGCCTTCCTGAAAGAGTTCAGTTAGGAAGTCTAAAATGGATGGCAGAGGAGGGATCTAAACCGCCCAGATGGAAAAACGTTTCCATTTACTGTGATACACCTTCCTGGTGGAGGGCTTGATGGCTTTGACTGGTGAAGAGATACCGGGAGTCCTAACTAGGAGTGGAACTGGAGCAACCAAGCTGTCATTTTCAGATTGTCCAGGTTTGGAGTTGGCAAGTCCAATGGATGGGAGATGAGATCCGGAATGAGATCTAGAATCCAAGGGTGATTCACAAGGTGAGACCACAGGTAAGGGAATCAAATCTGTTGAGGCCAGAATGGGGCAATGAGAATCATTTTGCTCCCCAACCGCGAGGCTTTCTGTAAGAGTTGTATCATCATTGGAAGAGGAGGATAGGCATATAGTAGACTGGGTGGCCAAGCATGCACCAGCTCTTGGAAATTCCCTGGTGGGGATTAGAAATTGCCGCATTGGCGTTTGATGGGGTTGCCCCATGTTGAATATCTGCTTCGCTACTAGAGGATTGAGAGACCACTTTCGTGGGGAGGCAAGAGATGCGGCTGAGCTTGTCCGCTAGGATGTTGGTCCTCCCGGAATGTGCGCAATCAAGCGGTTGGTGGCCATTCCCACACTCTCATGGCTTCGCGGCAAAGAGGATAAGATCTGGATCCCCCCTGTTTGTTGATATACCAGACCACTGACATGTTGTCCGAGTGAATTGCAATCGTTCCTGCGGGGAGGAAGCTCTGAAGTGCTTGCAACGCCAACAGCACCGCTCTCATCTCCAGAACGTTGATATGCAGGGAGGTCTCTGTATCGTTGCCTTGGACTGTCCTGCCTGAGTAATGCCCCCCCCCACCCGAGGTGGGAAGCGTCCATGGTCACCGTGGCGATAGGGGGAGAGGTGCAGAAGGGACGGCCCATATGGAAGTTCGATGCTTGGAGCCACCATAGTAGCAACCTTCTGCAAGCTTTGCTGATAGCAATGGGATGGTGGAGAGGAAGGGATAGGAAGGACCATTGCACTAACAGAGTCCATTGCAGGACTCGCATGTTCAAACGGGTGCATGGAAGGAGTGTAATCACTGCCGCCATGGAGCCTAGTGCCCTCAGGATCAATTCCGCTGGTGAAGCCTCTGAATGAAGGATAGCCCGCACATGAAGTTGTAGATTTTTGATTCTCTCGGCAGTTAGGAAGGCTCGCAAATCTCTGGTGTTTATTCTGGCACCTATGAACTCTATGATCTGCGTTGGAGCCAGTAGAGATTTGCCGACATTGATAGTAATGCCTAGTTGTGGGGCTAGATGGAGAAAGAAGTCTCTGGCCGAGCAAAGTAGATGCGTGCGGTCAGGAGCCAGTCGTCCAGGAAGACCTGAATTCCCTGGAGTCTCAGGTGGGCCGCAATCACTGCTAACACTTTGGTGAACACCCTGGGGGCTGTGGTGAGGCCAAAGGGAAGGACCCTGAACTGGTAGTGACTGGCTCCCAGCGGGAACCTCCTGGATCGTTTGTCCATTAAGATGTGGTATGAGGTCTATAGAGCACATCCAATCGTTCTCCCTCAAAAGGGGGAGGATAAATTGAAGAGTGACCATTCGGAATTTTTCCTTGGTTACTGACAGGTTAAAGTGGGAAAGGTCTAGAATGGGACTCAGATCCCCCGTCTTTTTTGGCACCAAAAGAACCTGGAGTAGAACCCTAATCCGAGCTGGTCTTGGGGGACGGGCTGGATGGTTCTTTTTCTTAGCAGCTGCTGTATTTCTGTGGCTGCGGCCTCCCTGTGATCGGGTGGTACATCGGGGAGGTTCTTGGATCGGGGGACATGAAGAATTGGTATTTTGTATCCTCTGGATATGATGCGGCACCCAGCGGTCTGTTGTGATGGACTCCCATGCCACTAGATGTTTGAAAAATGCCCCCGACTGCCTCCAGAGTGGAGCAGCCAGGCAACCCTCAGGGCTGATCAGAGAAAGGTTCTCTGGACCCAAAATTTCTCGGAGCCCCTCTGCCTCTGGGCGGCGTCCTCCTTGTCCACCTCTGCCACGGTAGGACTGGTTGTCCGGAGCTGGTTGGGAATGTTGTGATTTCCAGAACCACATCTTCTTCTGACCCTTTGGTTCCTTGAAAAGGACTGCTGGGGAGCAGAGAAGCGGACTCCGACGGCAGACAACGCTCCTTCTCACTCTGGACAAGCATCTCGACTGTTTTGCCAAAGGGCAGAACCATCAAAGGCGTTCTCAACAATGACGGAGCCAGGCCTGATGTCTCATGACTAGGCCTGCTCCACTAGCCCTAGCGGCTCCCTCTGTAGCGTGGGACAACAGCTGCATAGAGGTGTTTGAAATAGATCTCAGAGTGGCCATTTGGGTGGAGTACAATTGTTTATCCTCCTCCGACATGGACTCAGGGGGGGATGCAGCGTATTCTTTGATAAGATCCCGCTGCATCCTGATGACATGTGCCATATAGTTCAGAGACCTTACTGAGAAGGTCGCTGAACTAAAGACTCGCTTCCCTAAGCGGTCCATCAAATGGGACTCTTTGCTCGGAGGATGGACTGAGGGACTCTCCTGAGCCAATTCCCACTTTGTGGCTGCCACCGTCAACATGGCATCTACAGGGGCCCAATGTGACCGGTCTGAGGGGGCTAAGAATCCTATCCGGTCGCTTCGGTATTGGCTCCACGGTGTCCGGATCCTTCCATGCCCTGGTGGTAATAAAGTCCACCAGGGGGTTGGCTGGAGGGGACACCCAGGAGGTAGACGGGCCTGCCTCGAATGCCTCCAGAAACACGGACTCGTCAGAGGAAGACTTGGGGGCAGACCACCCACCTCTAATTCTAAGCATCTCCATGATGTCTCCAAAGGAGACATCCTCAGAGGTGATCTTGGGAGCCTTCCTTCTTCCAAGTCGTGTCCTCGGTTAAGGACTCAGGGAGTCCACGTGCCTCCTTGCACTTATGCTTCCTCGGGGGCTTCACGAGGAGGCCTTCGCCAGCAACATCTTGTTCCAATGGAACTATCTGTGACATCAAGCAGGCTGTCCCTTTGGCCGGTGATGGAAGCCTGGCCCAGCAGAGGGAGTGCAGGAGGAGTCGATGCAAGGACCAGGGTCCGGATGCTCTCAACAGAGCCCTCTCCACAACATCGAATGCCGAGGGAGAGCCACTCTCCAATGGATCCGAAGGTCGGCTCCCACTCGGATCTGATGAAGGGATCGGAGCCGGAGCAGAGACCGTCGGATCCGAGGGACCAGTGTGCTCCGACCTGGATGGAGCCAAAGGCACACTGAATTGCCCGGATGTGAAGCTCGGACCTCAGCTCCGAGAGGTCGGATCCGACAGACTCGAGGGTAGGGTCGGATCAGAAGTACCAAGTACTGTCGGCGCCGACCCACCCCGGCTCCAAGGCTGCTCGTAGCAATGGGTGGAAGAAGGAGCAAGGTGTCAAGCTCCTGAGGGGAGGCACCATCTGCAGCTGGGCCTGGATGAACCTTCGCATCATCCGTCCAAGTCTGCATCTGATAAGCTGAAAGTGGATCTCGAAGAGGCCACGAGGATCGGAGCCGAGGAGGAGGAGACCTAGAAGCAGTGGAGGGAGAAGCCCGCTTAGCTGGCGAGGCCGCGGAGGTCTCGAGTGCTTCTCCTCTGTTTCTCCTCCTGGCCTCCCTGTCCTCCGACACTTTGATTCCCAGTCGGAGGCAGGGGCAGAGTACCACAGGTGGTGATGGAGCCACGGAGCAGCAGAGGTGGCGGAGCTGAATCGGGGTAGAAGTCCTGCCAGGACCAGCTTCAGTGCCCTGGGGTTGAACGCTGCACAGATAGTACAGCCCGAGGAGAGGTGTTCAACCCCGTGGCCATCAGCCGGGAGAGCTTATGGCCACACAAATATGGCTTTTGGGCCTCAGCTTTTTTTTTTAAAAAAAAAAGAAAGAAACACACACACACACAGGCCCCAAAAGACACACAACAAACACCCACACACTAGCGACCAGTGAAAATAAGGAACCTAACTCAGACACACTTTACAAGTATTACTTTAAACTAAAAAGAATTCCTGACTAGAAATAATTGAAAAGTTAACTTTTTTCACTTATCTGACAGAGCTCAAAAGATCCAGCCATCACAAGCGGCAAACTAGATCTGGGGTCATGGGGATTATGGGTGAAGGGAGGAGCTGGATCCATTAGCTTGAAACAAGTTGGATCCGATATCGGATCCGTAACCCACAGGTTGCTGACAAATGAACAATCCTACTTCAGATCATTCTTTTATAGAAATAAAAAAACAAACTGCGATATTCTTGCAACTGATATCATCATGAATCAAAGAGGCAATCTTCAGAAATTTAAAATACAGCTTCTTAAAAAAATTGCTTAACTCCCCACCATTGTTCTTTTATGCCAACAAACCCGGTCTCCCGTACATTACATTTACTGCAATGCATGCTCTGGAACTGCCCCCATTCATCATCACCTTGATTGATCCATCTCTTCTCATTTCCTGTCTTCCTCAGATGATTTTAATTTCATGTTACTTGTTACTTCCCTTCATTTTGATAGTCTTAATCTTGTATGCAACTCCATCTTCACTCTAACCCATTCCTGCCACACAGCATTCAGGTCCTTTACATTGATCTAATTACCATGTGCTCTAGCATAGAACCCCATTAAAAACTATAGACAAGCATGTACGTCTGAAGTTAAGGAACATAAATACAGCATAAGAGGAACACAAGAAAGGGAATTTAAAAAGACCTTGTTAAAATAGTCTCTACTTATTGACTTTATTTTTAGAGTTCATAACAAACCATTGGAGCTATCTTGTTGTTGGATAACTACTACTTACAAAAGGAATGCTCCACCATTAATGTCCATATATTCTCTTAAAGCTTTGTTCATTGTCCATAACTGAAGAAAATTTAGAAATCCTTTACCCAGGCTTCCCCTCCTATGACCATTCAGCCCCCTTTTTTCTTGCCTTCTTCACTAACTGTGCTCTCTCCCCTCAATTTCTGTGTATTTTTAAACAGAAGGAAATAGTCCATTTTACTGAAAGTCCTCCACCATTGCATTCTCACCCTTGTTGCTCCAGCTGTCTTCAGTCTTATCTCTCTCCAGAACCTTTCCTTTTGGTTTATGGGCTTCAGTAAAAATTCTAAGACTTCCTTAGGATCCACAAAAGATTTAAATGTTCTGTGAAATAAAATTCTCATAATGGCTGAGTAGAGTAACCTCCTTACAGAAGCAAGTGGGAAGTGATACCAGCAACCCATCATCTCACAAGCCTTCAAACTGCAATGTCACCTGGGAAATCACAATTCACAGACCTCTCTCTGCAGGAGTACATCTCCTAGAAGCTTCAGTACTTAGGTAAAGCTCACTCTGAACCGTGCACATGACTGCACTTTCACAATCCATGCTGCTAAAGAGCCAGTTTTGTTCTGAACATGATGTCAGACCCCATGTTCATTAGATTTTAATTTTATTTAACTACTGGTTAACTGCAAAGGTATGGTGACATTTGCGCATTTTATTCATCTACAAACTATATGACAAGAGCAGAGGGAGCTTGCATTCATGAACACCACGGGGTAGCTGATTAACCTAAACAACATGTGTGGGAGGAAACTGAACTTTTTAAAGGAAATCCATAATGTCATGAAGATCACATGTAAATGACAACTAATAGGTATCACCTTGTCTTGTCAGGTTCTCAGTGTTTTGCCACTGTACTAATCATCTGGATATTTATTTATTTATTTTGCTCATTTGCATTTGTGAAGTGGATTAGTGAAACAAGGCCTATGGCCTGTTTTCTGATAAGACCAAATATGGCATCATACTGACAAGGGGAAATTCACCGAGGTTATTGGGGTATTTCTCTACTATTTTATTTCAATAAGTGCCAGGGAATCTTTTACATATATCAGAGATACCAGAAACATAGGCAGATGGGACTTCAGTTAAACTCCTCAGCCAAACATGGCACTGCTGGAGTGCAGCACTGCAGTCCTACAGTGTCAGTATTATAATGTGAAACAAGTAGCTAGCTGGTCAGGTGATAGAACCCACAGTTTTCTGATCGTCACAATCACCTAATCCAACTGACCTTTACAGCCACTACCCGAACAAAACTAAGCTAATATAAACAGTACATTTACTTACTTATATCCAGTGAGCACTTAAAATCCACCTATATGTACATTACAGCTAAGTAATTAAGTTCAGAAAACAGTTATGCAGAAGATGTACTTCTACCAGTTTACCTCTAGAACATCTTTGCAGAATATCACTAAACAGTTCCTCTGTGCTACTCTGGTGTCTGTGCTAATTTAGTATGGCAGATCATTGAATGAAAACACTACATCAGACCTCCTCATGGCAAGTATGCTAGTATGAAAGATGCACATCCTTGCACAGCAATTACAAATACAATATAAACTACTATGATTTTTTTTCAATTACAGTCAAGTGACAGTTACAAGCGAAAGCTGCTTGAGGAACCGATGTTTGAAAATACAGTCTACACTAGTATGCATTGGCATGACAAATTGATGGCTATCAGTGTCAAGATTACAGAATTTCAATATGAGGAAAATATTCAAGTCTGTAATTATCTAGTTATGGAATCATTTATTGAATGGGTAATATTATTTTAGAGTCTACCTGGTATAAACATACAACAATGAATAAGTGCATTACGGAGCAGTTCTATAAATAGTAAGACAAATAAAATGCAAAGTCATCATAAATTAAAAGAGCCCATTTGAATGACACAGGTAACACAAATTACACATGAAACAAGGGTTATGTTACATCACTGGTATAGTGGTACCTTTCTAACAACTTGCTAATGTATAATGATTTATGACTGAAAAAATGTATAAAGCCACGGGCTTGACTGCACTGAAAATAAGCTCCCACGTACCCATCTTCATCAAGGTCAACAGCAGAGGGATCATGGAGAGCAAAACTGTCTCTCAGCAGATCAAAAAACCTTCTGTCTCCAGCAGGGAACACAAACAAGGCATGATTTGTCAAGGCAACATTTTCAGATAACAGCAAGAAAGACACTGTGTACAACACACAGCACAGGTAAAGTAGGAAAAAGAAATACTCTATAGCACCTATAGTTTGCAAAGACTACATTTCTTCTATGTTGAATATGAACAGCTCATAAGAAAACAGTATATTACAATAAATGACAATTTATGTTCTGCTTTATTTCATAAAGATGTTTAATACTGTCAAGTTGCTCACATGTATAAAATACAAAAATGTTACAGGACTACATGAAAACAAAAGCTCTGAGAGGTAACAATGAAAATCTAGGCAGACCTAGCAGCAAGTTGTAAAATAACATGGAAATATACTACATAAATTCATATTTAATACAAAGTACATGAAATAGTAAGAAAGGCAGTGACTTGTTTAACAAAGTAGTTAATAAATTAATGACTAACAGTTTCCATCACAATGCACTAACATCTTGACTGGTAAGGTGAAAGCTAAACACACCCTGGTCCTAGTCCATAGGTACTTTGGGTTTAACAGCTTGTTGGACATAGTTTGACAGATGCAGAGATTGATACTGATCAAAGCTTACTTTGCTACTCTGGCATTCTGTGCTTTCTAACAGACTAGTTGGAGGACAACAGGCATCTTCTTGACATGGGAGTGTAAAATTCCCCAAGACTGGAGATAGAAAATATGGGAGTGTATGGTAATTCATAACAGCATGAGAATTTGCTTAACAGGCATAACATCAAAGAGAGAGAAAAAAAATAAATGTCCGTTGCCATGAGATATGTAAGTAAGGATATCAGCATGCATATTAGAAGAAAGAAGTATTTATACAGGAAATGAAGCATAGTAGAATATAAATGAAAGTTATGTATACAGTACAACAGATTTGTGATGCCTTCTTCCATCTACCTTAACCTCTGGGTACTCAGATTCGACTTCAACCTGAAGCTCGCACCTTCAGAATCTTCATTCCTGAACTCTGCCTTCTATTTCCATTATACTCTGTCCTGACCGAATCTACTCATAGCAAGTTTGCCCTACCAGTGCCCCTGAGGAGAAACTATCAAAAGAAGAAGTTATCCAGGAAAAAATGGTAAGATACAACAGACCAAAGGCTCCACAAGAGCCCTTAAAACATACAACGTCAGGGTCAGTCTGCACATTCAGACAGGAGGAACAACAATTAGTGATAATTTGGAAGGGGGCACAGAGGGAGGGTTGGTTGAGATGGACAGGAGGAGACAACACAGAACTATAATTATGGTGAGTACATAACTTTTATATCCAATGTTGTTTCTGTCCATCTCAACCTGTGAGACAGTGTTCCCTGCCAATATAACCCCCAGGTGGTCTTATGGAGAACATTCCACAAAATGATGAAGACAAAAGAGGACCTAGATTTGAACAGAATATCCAAGTTGTAATGGGTCACAAAAGTATGAGTGTTAGACAGGTGGAAACTGCACAAATGTCATCAATAGAAGCCTTAAATATAAAAAAAAGCACTAGGCTTGGTAGGCAAAAAGAATTCCTTTCAAGGAGTACGCGAAGGGTCACTTTTGAAATAGGCTTACCTAAACATGATGTAGAAAAAGAAATAAAAACCTGGTTAGATTTTCTAACGTTCTTAATTCTGTCTAAATAGAATCTCAACTGAAGGCAAGCATTCAAACATTGTAGTAAGTACTCTCCTTTGTGACAAAAATTTGGGAAGAAAAATGGTAAATTAATCTGCTGATTCAAACTGGACTCGGACAAAGCCTTAGGTAGAAAGGAAGGACTGATTCAAAGTGCTACTCTAAATTTGTGGAAAACCAGATATACAGGAATAATTGACTGGGCTTGAAGCTCAGAAACCCTTCTGGCTGATGTAATGGTCGTCAGAAAGACAGTCTGTTAAGATAGGACCTTTAAAGGAATGGTGGCCTAGTGAGGACTTGTAAAAGCAGACTGAAATCCCAGGGTGGGGCTGGGGCACGCATGACAGGTCTGAGTAGAAAGGTACCCTTTAAAAGGCCTAACAGAGTTTCAAAGCTGCAACTGGTGTATTGCTCATATTAATAAGAAAATTACAGATGGCAGCCAAATGAACTTTGATTGTCTAGTAGCGAAGACCAGTTTGAAAAATGTCCACCAAGAAATCAAGAACAGTATGTAAAGGGGCTAAGAATTTATTTATTTATTTATTTATTTTACATTTGTTTACCGGGCTAGTCCAACTGGATATATGTCCATTTTCAGTGATGGCCCCGGAGAAAAGCCTACTCAAACTACTAAACAATTTACAAGATATACATCAAATATAAGAAATAGAAGAAAAAAAAATATATGCATACCTACCTGAAACACAGGTTAAAAAATTGAGTAAGAAAAAAAAAAAAAAAAAAAAAAAGGAGGAGAGAGAGAGAGGGATAATAAATATTTAATAAATAGTTAGAAGAAGAAGGCACCTACACTCCTGTAGCCAAGCCCAAAAGGAAAATCTTTTCCATTTACTAACATATACCTTTCTAGTTGAAGATTTTTAAGAAGAAGAGAGAATATGAATAACCCTATCAGAAATTTTGTGATCCCCAACCATCACTGGAAGTGAAGGAACAAAGTCGTTAACTTGAGGGATAGAAAGTCAAATGACTTAGACATGAGAGTTGAGATATCAGACCTGGAATGGGTTCTAGAACATAGGGAGGGCAGAGAAGAAGAGGCCATAGAAAGGGGAACCAGATTTGTCGCAGCAAGAAGGGGGCAGCGAGGATTACAGTTGTTCTATAAAAGACTGCTTTCTGAAAAAACTTTATCAGTGGTGTCGTGGGATAGAAGTAAAGGAGACATGGGAGCCAAGAATGCAGAAGACTTTCCCTGGGTGACTGTCCCTCTTGAAGGATCAGTGCAAAGAAGCTGCTGCATTTGCTGTTGGTGGGGGAAGCAAACAGATTGCAGCAGGGTTGGCCCCAGTGGTTGAAGATGCACTTTGCTGTCTGTGAATTCCAAGACCAATCATGAGATAGGAGGATTTTTCTGCTCAGACTGTCCACCAAGATGTTGAACAATATGTGCACTGCTGCCATAAATCGATGAGTTGTCAACGACTATTGCCAGACCCTCATGGACAAGTAAATATGAACAGGTTCCTCCTCGTTTCTTTATCCACCACAACACAGCCATGTTGTTGCACTGGATGGTAATTGCACCCTTCAGAAGGAAATCCTGAAAGGCTTGCAACAGTAGGAGGAATGCTCTCATCTCCAGACACTGATATGAAGATTGATTTCTGACTCAGACCAGGTATCTTGGAATGTTTTCCCCTTGAAGTGCTCCCCACCATATGAGGGAAGCATCCATGGGAACTAAAGCTTGGGATTGAGAAAAAACAAAGGCTTGACCAGCGGACAGCTGATGAGACTCCAGCCACCATGAAATGTGGTGATGGCAGACATTAGTCAGACAAATAGGGAATACCATTGGTTATGTAAGGATAGACCACTGATCTGCTAGGATCCATTGAAGAACCTACATAGGAAGTCTCGCTAATGGTACTAGACAAACAGAGGCTGCCATCTGGCCAAGACAAAATCGATTTGAGGAAGCCTCTGAGACTGTAGGACCTGAGAAGCTTGAATCCAGAGGGAGGTTAACCTTGAAGGTGGTAATTTTGCAATTTAGTTGACCATATCCAACTCCAATGTCTGCACTGGTTACAAATTCGACTTTTCATAGCTCACTGTTATTCCTAAGGAGACACACAACTGGAACAAATGGTCCTGGTTTTCATTAGGGATGCCTTTAGGGAAGCTGTAAGGAGCCAGTCATCCAGGTAAGGAAAGACCTGAGCCTGGCTGCCACCTCATTTGGTGAGCAGCAAGGGAGCTCTGGTGAGACCAAATGACAGCTTTCAGAGTTGACAGTGACTGGCTCCCATACAAAAGCACTGTAACCTCCTGGATTGCTTCAATATCTTTATGTGACAGTGGGTATCCTTGAAATCTACTCAGCACCTCCAGTAATCATTCTTCATCAAAGTTAAGATGGATAGCACCATGACCATCCAGAATTTGCTCTGATTTTACAATCTGATTCATCTTGCTGAGATTCAAAATGGGTGTGAGGGCCTTGTTTTTCTTTGGTACTAAAAAGATTATCAAACAGACCCCAGATCCTCTTTGGTCTGTTGAGACCTCTTGGATGACTTGGTTGAGAAGCAGTTTATTTCCACTGCAGCTTCTCTTCACTGACTGTGTGTAATGTTGAGAAGGGACTTTAAAGTGCTGTCTGGAGTGAATAAAAAGGGAATTGTATAACCTCAGGATACAACTCTTAACACCCAAGAATCCAAAGTGATGGCCTTTCAAGCTTTTGGGTGAAGAGCCAAGCACCCTCTGACTGCCTCAAGTGTGGCAGTTTGTCAACCTTTCAGGGGAGCTGGAAGGGCTCTCTGAAGTAGGGACCAAGGAAGCCCTGATTCTGCAGACCGCCTCTGCCCCTTTGGTGGCAACCATTAAAGTTACCCCCACCACAGGGGAAATGGTCAGCAGAGGCTCCTGGAAATGCAACTGATTTATGGAAAATAGATGCATTCCCACATCTGGTTCCTAGAGGTTCTCTGAGGGGTGAAAAAATCAAACCCCATTGGCAGATAGTGACTCCAAAACTCAGAAGGCTGAACTCAATCTTTGAGCCTTTTTCTGACACCTCGGCTCTAAGGCTAGAATTGAGAACATCAAGGATGGAGTCGGCACCTGAGGTAGCCATCATGGAGGCATAAGCATGGGGGAATGCAAATAAACAGTTAGACCCATAGGCACCAGTGCCAAGTGGTAGGATGAGGGAGGGACAGACAGAGCCAAATCTGAAGGAGTCACAGACTAGAACCTTGCAGCTGAGGAGGCAAGAATAATCCCTAAGGTCCATCTGGACCAGCAGGAAGGAATGCATCAGCTGCTCTAGATCAGAAGTCGTAAGGCTCCCAACTGACCTAGCAAACATAGAAGAAGTCATGGAAGATGGCTTTAAAAGCTTCTTCATGAGTGGATCTGAGCAATGGATGTGGAAGGGACAGGCTCAGATCTTAGTAGGGGAAGGAGACAATTTTAGGGAAAACTCAGATGGAGTGATGGTGATAAAGGGGAAACAGAATCTGGTCAAGGGGGAAAGATGCCAGGGATATTAAGGCTAGGCAAGTTAGAAGACTCCAAACCCAGAACGATAACTTTGCATGATCACTGCTTAGGGGATGCCAACAGGCCCAGCCTTTGTCAGAGAGACAGAAGATCTGTGTGTCTCTGGATCTGGCAGGCCCTCTGTTGATGAAGCAGAACTTTTGAGCTCCTCTTTTTCCTTAAGCTTACAACTATTGGTAGATATTCCTTTTCTGTCCTTCTCCTTCTTAGGTCTCTTCTTCAACTTTTTGACAGGAGAAGAGCACATGGAGACTGAAGTGTCAGAGGAAAGGAGAAGACCCTTAAGAACTAGCTTAGCCCTCCTATCTGCTAGGACTCTGGCTCCAATGGCAGAGCATGCCTGGTAGTCAACATCAAGATGCACTGCACCCAAGTAATAAACACATTTATCATGCGAGCCTTGCAGGGGCAATCTGTGCCTGCACTTGGCACACTTTTTGAACCCCAAGGCAGATTTTTAAATAAGTCTTCATCAGGCTACTCTAGCAATTTGATCAAAATCAGTTTCATCTAATTATTTTGTTGAATTAGTTCACTCATTCATTCTACATACCAACAAGAATAGCTATAAAGGGAAAACAACAAAAGCAACAACAGTAGTAAAAATGATAACAATAAACAACAGAAAAAGAGACACCATATAATATTTATTTTTTTAGGACAGGAAAGAAAAAAGGTGGTAAAGATACTACTATCAAGGTATACCCCTGAATACTAACCTACTCTAACAGAAGAAGAAAGTCTAAGGCAGAAAACTAACACTATAGATAAAGGTAGACAATGCAAGGTAACAATCAGAAAAAAGAACAAATTTAATGAAAATTTTCACTTATCATGAGGGAGCTTGCCTGACCATGATTTGAAGGCAATGGCAGCAAATGAGATCTGAGAAGATTCAGTTAGTATATGGTATTATAGATAGAGGAGGTAGAGGTCCAGGATGAAAATTTTTGAATGTGCAACTTCAGATACGAGTACCCACAGACTGAGATGGACAAACATGACAACACTGGATCCAAATTTAAAGGCAAATTGGGAAAAAGGCACACAGGGAAAAATGGCAGGTAATTTAGTGCAGCAGCTTATAAAATGACAAGAAAGCCTTTTGTAAAGATAATAAAATCAAAAAAGTGAATAAAAGTAGAAATCGGTTGGGGGCATTGCTATGACCAACTCAGAAGAAATACTGTCAGTGGTACTTTCTGTAAGGGGATAACTAGATATGTGGCAGTAATTTAGGGATATGTCTGTGTCAGTTTAACCTCTGTATCAAGAATATTTTAATAATTTCTAGGCAATTTTCAGAAAGCACAAATCTCAGGGGGTCAATGCTAACTGAAATGTAGAACTGTTAGAAAAAAGTGTGTTAGGGCTTCTACTTCATATGCTCCAGGTGTCATTTTCTGGTGGTATTATACATATAAACTTGAAGCAGTACAATATATGTTGGAGTAGATCAGCTACTCTGACAATTTTATCAAAAGCAATTTCATGTAATTATTTGAATTTGTTCACTCAGTCATTCTACAACTGCTTGTTTAATCAAATCCAGTGGAAAGGGAGCCTATCCCAGCATTCACTGGAAGCAAGATAATGAAACTTACCATTCAGAGGATACCAGCCTACTGCAGCGGTATACACACACACACACACACACACACACACACACACACACACACGTTCCTACAAGAAATCTGGAGGAAAGTAAATTCACTTCCAACACATCATTGACATACGGAAGGAAATCATACCATGCACTGAAAGCCCATGTGTACACAGAGAACTAATGCAGACTTTGCACAAAAGGCAGCCCTGCCAAGAATGGTTGTACTGGGTTAAATTTGTTTAAATATTACACTGACTGAAATGTCACTTTTTCAAATATCAATGCTGCAGTATTTACATAAAGAAGTGATGTTAGGGTTACAGTTAGTATTATGGTTAGGTGATGGGGTATACCCCCTTGACTTAAATATACCAACTCAATGGTTTCACAAAAGAGGGAAAAAGTGCAAAGTTAACATTTGTTGAAAGTGTCTTTCAGCAAAATTCATTTGCAGTACTGTCAGTCAGCTGAGTACAGTTGTTTTAGGTTCCTAGTTTGGATTACAGTGTGCAGGTGAATATTATGTGTCTATAGCAGGTTATATGTACTATGCTTTCCACAAGAAATACTAGAATAATTTTGTCCTTGGCTGTGTACTGTGTATTTATAAGGCATCTGTGTTTCAGAGAAATCTCTATGTGGATTTGACTATGTTCTTTTGCAATGTAGTTATAATTAAAAAATATTGAAATCTTTTATGCATAAAGTTAGTGAAAGGAAGCAGTTTAAAAAAGATAGGCCTACTGTCTATTTAGTAATTTGTTAAAATGGCAGAAGAACTTGCATTGTTATTATTGCAGAATGAACTATAATAGTTGGGACTCGCTGAATGCAGCCAACATGTTTTTTCATGGGGACTGGTCATGTCCTAATGCATTTAAGTTTCGATGCCAGTGCCACAAAGTCTAGAGATTCACGTGAGGAGGTAACAATTTTATATCTAGACCTTGGGTAGGTCTTTGATCTTTTTTTATATAAGACATTTTTAAAACTGGATATAAACATGAGCTTGGATAGAAGGAATAAAGCATGACGTAACAGGGAAAAACAGACAGTGCTAACATCCATAACGAGTGAATTAAATGAAGTGCTAAATGGACCCCCTTGAGGTTTGATGGGAATACGTGTAATACTTACACAGTGAACACTGGGTTTAGTAGCACCACGTGACAAAGTATGTGAATGACCATCAAACAGACAGTAACAATTAATAATATGAAGACCGTATAAAATCTACAGGAAGCAACACACCATATTATATATCAACCTAGATCATATTAATGACCATGAATGTGTGCAAGTGTTTTGCAAATGGCATGGAGAAGTTTAAAGGGATGACAATGACGCTCAAAGTTAAGGAAGCAAGACTTCACACAAGACAAAGACTTAGCATGCAGGGAACTCTTACATGTTAGACTGTGTAAAATGGTGGGAGATACAGAGAGATTTATAAGGCTGTGTAACGTAGTAACATTATTCTCCATGAATTCACATATCTGAATGAACTGGCTAACTGAACATTGATGGGACAGGGTACCTAAAGGGCATACATATTAAAAAAGTGCAAAGGGAGACATGGTACAGAAAAGGGATAGCAAATTCATGAAATTCTTTTCTAGAGACAATTATGTTAGGAAAGAATCTAGAACTCTTTAAAAGCCATTGGCAGAATTTGCTGGAGATGAGTTCTTACTTTGGTAGTGACAGGCATTTATTCCCTTCTGCTGTTATTGACTGAATGATTAATTGACTGATTGATGGATTTTCATGTTAAAGCAGAAAGGAGTTACTTTAACCACAATGTAAACCCAAAGAATCTATGCAAGGAGAAATGGCATAAAATACAGTTAATGGTCTTAAAACAGTAATGGCTATGAAATTCAAAAACAGGAAACGGTCGACCAATCACAATTTCCTTTTTTTTCCCACATAAATTAGCTTCTTCCTTCTACAATTCACATCATTACCAAGATTTTGTGCATGTACATTTTAGTGCCAGCAGGCATATCAATGCCATGATTAAGTTTCACCTTGTTCATCACTCTCTGAACTGCTACAAAAACGTGTACGGAAACAAAAAAAGTAAAGCACACTGCCTTTCCAGACATGTAGCGATGTACAGTTAAAATATTGTTCAAATGAATTTTTCTTCTCCAAACTCAAATACATTTTCCCATATTGATTTTCTTTAGTATCATAAGGCAAATGTAAACATCCCTTTAACACAAAACAAGTTATGATGATCCATTTTGTTCAGTCTTCAGGATCTTTGTTGATCATTTTGGCTTCCAGATCAATACACACGTTACACTATATTTCACATTAAGCTTATTAGTATTAGGCAGAACCATTGCTTTCTAATGGGAATGAAATCCTGTTGAGTTTGTAAAATCTGTTCAAATACTTTGACAGCCCACTAGAAGTATGAAAAAAAATGAATATATACCGCTGCTCTATAATGCAGAGGTTCATTAATAAGAAAAATGTTCCACATACTTTAGAAAACTGGTCTACTGCTAATTCAATATGTAAACAGAAAATTCTCTTTTAAAGCAAAAGCTTCACTAATGGACAGAGGTTACTGACCGATTCCTAAAATCATTGTAAAAAAATAGTCATCCTACTTGCATTCAAATGACAAAAGGCTGTTATGTTGAATTCCTCCACGCACCTTGTTTCAACCTTAGTTTTGCATTTCTATATCTTCTGTACCCACCGTGCTAGAAAGTGTATTATATGCTCGTATTTGTCACATGAAGGTTAAACAAATGATAACATTCTAATTAAGCTGAGAGGATGTCATTTGAAGCACACCTTGAAATAACCTTAATCTTAAAAAAATATATATAAAACTGTTTCCGCAAGGCACTTTTTGCAAACAGGTAAAGAGTAATGTGAAATGCAGCTGCAAGTCAAGAGGCTCACATTCTCCTACATTCTGTCCAAGACCTTGACAAGATAAGCTGAAAGCTGGTAACTATTGACTACAGCCCCCCAACAGGAAGCCAATACTGTGACAGCATTAACTGGGAAAAGGTCAACAGGGCCTGCAGTACTACTGCTCTGGTATCCTTAGTATGTTAATGTTATTAATAGGTACCATTTGAGCATGGTAAATGCTGCATTAGATAAAATGCAGTGCAGGCAATAGCTTTTTGAGTCTTTGCTCCTTCTTATTGTCAGTGAAATGTTGCACCTTCACTTAAAATGAGATGAACACTGAGGATTGCTGGTTTTAGCTGCACACAGGACTGTCATATAAGGGTTAACCTTAGTATACAGTGAACGATTGAAGGCATTAGTTGGTGTTTAAAAGGGAAAATAGTCACTTGATGTACACAAAGCAGGTGAGTGGAGCAGGTTAAAGGAAATGAGATGCATAAAAATGCAAGAGAGGTAGGTGGAACAGAAGTCATAAAAGAAAAAGGGTATTAAACCTAGGTAATCAGTTACATAAATGGTGGCAGACACAAGGGATGGCTTAACACAAGTTGTGACATGAAGGAATGTAATATATTTGGATTTAAAAAGACAATGGTCTTTTGAAAAAAATGATTCATGGCAGTTTGTACACATCCTACAACATGCACCAGGTAGGATATTTGGGAGTTGGTTATTGTCTGCTGTCATATTTTTCCCACACCCAGGAAATGTGGTCTAATCTATTCAGTCAAGCACAATGTAAGTAAGGGCTTTGGAGGTCAGACTTTGGTTTGTACACAAGAAAACAAACTTCAAAATCCCAGAGAATAAGGCACCATGCCTGGAACAACAAAATTTATTATAAAGCGCTTTTCGTCCGCACCAAATAGTCGAAGCTCCACACCGAAAGTATATCCCTCATTGGTGAGATCTGATCATAAACTAATCTCACTGGAAATCCACATCCCACCCCCACCCCAAACAAAAAAGACCACAGTGAAGAACTTCTCTAAAGCAAACTTCACACTACTCAAGACTGGTGTGGTATCCTTCAAGGCCCCAGAGCCAGTGGAAACCACAACCCAAGCTACGGAAGCCCTTACAAATGCCTTCTATGAACACCTCCAGGACTGCATAGATCAGGCAATCCCAAATAAAACCAAGACTCTTTCCACAAAGGGCAAACGTCCAGTCTGGTGGACCCCAGCCATTAACAAACTTTACAATAAGAGGAGAAAGCTATTACATGATAGAACAAAATCCATAAAAGGGAAGTCACCCCTGATCATTATTAGTAAAAAAATACGAGCACTCATAAAATCAACTAAGGCCAATTTTGAGAGAAAAATTGCCATGGATTCAAAGGACAATCATAAGGCCTTTTTCAGCTATGTTAGGAACCTGGGTGGAAACTCCCAGATATGCTCAGAATTAGTCCAAAATGATACAAAAATCACTGAACCCACAGACATTGCCAACATACTGGCAGACAGGTTCAGTGCAAACTTCACCCCCCTCCCCCCCCTAAAGGAGAGATAACTATCCCAGCAGAGTGTAGTCTCCCAGACATCTCAAATGCGCAGGTGAAAGCTGCTCTCTCTAAAGCTAAAAACACAGCATCAATGGGACCGGATGGTGCCCCGGCTGTGTGCTACACGAGCTAAATGAGGAATTAAACCCGCACATAAGGCAGCTGTTTAATCTCAGCCTTACCACAGGATACATGCCCAAGGAGTGGCGTACGGCAACTGTGGTCCCACTCCACAAAGGCGGTGCCTCTACGGACCCTGGTAATTACCGCCCCATAAGCTTAACAAGTCTAGTCTGCAAAGCTATGGAGAGGATCATAATGGAGCTCATAAACAAAGATATAGGGGACTTGCAGACATTGGACCCGACCCAGTTTGGCTTCGTCAAGGGCAGATCATGCCTTTTGAACTTGGTCGACTTCTTCAAAACAGTCATCAAGGCCATTGATGAGGGAAAGGCAGTCCATACAGCCTACCTTGACCTTGCAAAGGCCTTCGACACGATACCCCACTCGGGTATTGTAGAAAAACTTACCAGCTTAAATGTAAACCCATATGTCACAAGATGGGTTGCAAACTGGCCTAAGGACAGAACCAACAGGGTTAGATTTGCTGGCGCTATGTCAGACTCCAAGCCAGTCACAAGTGGTGTCCCACAGGGCTCGGTCCTTGGCCCCCTATTGTTCGGCATCTACTTCTCAGAAGTACAGGCCAACATGGGAGGACTTTGGCTGACAAAGTTTGCAGACGACTGCAAACTGGGCGCCATAGTGGAAAGTGCATCGGACACGGATATCCTTCAGAAGGGACTCACGGAAACAGATAGCTGGTGCCAGAGCCATGGCCTGAAGTTAAACGCCAAAAAATGTATAGTCATACCCTTCGGGAAAAACAAGGTAACCCCAAGCTACCATATAGGTGGCAAACCACTAAGCACAGAAGAGGTTATCAGGGACCTGGGGACCCAGGTTGACAGTGGCCTTTCTTTTGACATTCACGTTGCTAAAGTGGTTAGAAAGACCTTCTACATTGCCCACCTGATCATGAAGGGATTCACATCCAGATCTAGTGAGGTCATTGTTCCCCTGTACTCTTCACTAATCAGACCAATGATCGAGTACAATGCCCCATTCGGGATGTATCGCACTCGACATCTGCAGCAATTGGAGAGACCCCAAAAGTTCCTCACCAAAAGGATAAAGGGACTCCAAAATCTGTCATATGCTGCCAGATTGAAGAAACTCCAGCTTTATTCAGTTGCATACCGTCTGCTCAGAGGTGACATGTGCCTGACATACAAGGCCATGTCCAATCCGGAATTAATGGACATGCTCCACCTCTAAAAATCCAAATCCACCAAAACCACTAGAGCAAGCGACTTAAACCTTAGCACGGATATAAATAGGACGTGCTGGAGGGATAGATTTATCACTCAGAGACTCCCTATGCTGTGGAATAAAATCCCGGTCCATGTGAGGCAGAGCACCTCGCTGGCTCTGTTCAAGAGAAATCTTGACCTGTGGATGGGAGATCGTAGGTTTATCCCGGGAATCATCTCTGTGTCACTGCTGGACAGAGGTACAACAAACTAATGGGCACAGTATTTTTTCATATAAGGGGTGGCGTAAGCCACAAAAATTTGGGCTAGGCTTATAAATGCCTTAGGGCAGATAGCCTAGTATAAATCTATGAACCTATGAACTTCATCAGATACAAGTACTTCATTCACAAGAAACAGTTTAAATAACACTCTCAGTAAGTCACATGACATCCCAGCTCAGTAAGTCACATGACATCCCAGCTAAAACTTTAAAGTGCTAGTTACATCTATTTAAGAAATAACAGCATATATTTAAAATGACCATGTTAATATTTCCAAAATCCACAAATTACACCAGTTAAAACAAAAATATGTTAAACTTCTGCCCAACAATTTAATAGAACTAGGACCCATTTCAGGAAAATATGTGCATCATCCTCAAAACACAATGTAAATGTTTAATTGAAATGAAATGTGACAGACTAATACAAAGCAGCCAATTCCAGGGACGGCAATACCTTCCAAACATTTTGGGTAAAGTGAAACAATCACACCTTTGCCTTACTCTGCTGTAGGTTTTGTCGAATACTTCCAATTGCAATAGGGTCAAATAGCACTCAAAACATACTGTGGATCCAGAAGACACCCTGTCTTCCCACAATTCATAGAACAGGTACCACATTTGATTAGAACATTTATGTGGTCTGTAAATGATCATCAGCATGTGAAATAGTAGTACGGTTCTGCATACACCAGAATAATCCAGAAAGTGAGAAATAAAATGCAGTTGTCAACAGACTCTACCTTCACACAAAAAAGTGCCATCCATAAGACTCATCTCTGCTGTACCTACACCTGCTAAAGTCTATACATTTGATATAGCAACAGTGCTCAAACTACTGACAGGATCAATGCACATCCCTAAAATAAATGCACCTGCCTTCAACTTCCACAAAGCAGCATTCCATTTCTCAAGTTCTTCTAAATTAGGTGCAGATTCTAGCCGTTCACACTGCCCCTGCCAAGTAACTGTTTGCACCACTGATCTGCATGCCACCATTTGCACAGCAGCATACTAAGATGTGACAGTTACATGTCTACTGCATGAACAGGCATATCTTGTGACAAGTCACCACGTGTTTCAATGCCACAAATAATGACAGCTGCTAAACTCCTATGGGATCAGCTACACGAAAATGGGGAATTTACTTCATCAAATCCACACCATTATTAACAACAGTAGTTATGATATGGCCCTTACACTTTTGCTGCAGTTTTAAAAAGCAACATTAACATGATCTACCATTAATTCAGGAGTACAAGCATATCCCATTGCACCTGATTTTTAAAGTTTGGAAGATTTGAAGGTATGATGCTGAACAATGGTGGACTCATAGCCGGCCTTAGGCTGTAGAAGGGGCACTTTTCCAGTATTTATTTGGTGTAGGTAGACCAGGATGGGGGCAATGGGTGGTGTGGTGGGGGGGCACTGTGGAACCCTTTTGCCTAGGGCAGCAGTTGACCTAAGGCTGCTCCTGGGTGGACTGATGCGAGAGGTTCACCTCTATGTTTCTTAAATATTTACATTTCTCACAGGCTGTACTATCAACCCATACAAGTAGTGAACACTCAGTAAGAATAAGACAGTTGCTACACTGTCTTAGAACCCCTAATGCAATCAGGCCACCAGGGATGGGGTGACAGCATACTGTGGAACTATGCTGCCAGATGGTGGAGGACTGGGGCTTGTGTAGTACTCTGGTATTGGAAGGAAACTACTGCAGTAGACCCTGAACATTTATGGATGAATTATTTAGGAAGATACTCTGTGGTTAGGTTGTTGGAAAAAAAAAAGAATTAGCTTTGCCAATAATGATGAACAATTGAGATTCACTTAACTGGCTACTACTAGTGATGATCTCACCACAGCTTCACACAGATGTAAGTCAATGTCGTTTTGCTTCTTCTCTCACGAGAAACAAAATAGTAGCACTAATCCCTGGATGATAAGCAGGCCACAGGCCCTTTGGTGATCATCAGTCTTACCTAGATGGTGCAGGGGTCTGTAAATCAAGAAGGTCCCAGAAAGACAAATAGCTTGATCAGAGATAGTCAGGAATGAATGACCTTCGGCTTCTCCTTTCACCAGGAGCAAAACAGTAGTACAAATCCCAAGCTGACTCTCATGAATCAGTTATCAAGCCTTCTAGTGACTGACTAGCAGTCTGCAGGAAATAATACTCCTCTGCCCCTTTTACCAGGATCAAAACAGAAGCAGTAATCCAAAGATGACTACTGAGAAGTGAAATGTAGACTCTCCAATGATTGGTAGCCTTGCCCCAGATAATGCAGATTTTAAAGATTGGATGGAAAAATGGATTAATATCCTAAAAATTGCAATGTACACTAAGTTAAGATTTGAAAGAAGGGGGTAATTCAAACTTTAGCAGTCTAAGATGGAAGCCACTAATTTTAAATGAGCAAGATGGATCAGATTGGGGTGGGCACTTGGTATTCTGATTCTAGGGAATACAGTGGGAGGGCAAATAAATTTAAACAGCTTAAGGGAGGTGACTTCACAAAATTATAATTTTGTACTTAATAACATCCACACAAGAAAGAGGAGAGAGAAGGAATTATGGGGCCAAATTAACATAACGGGGGGAGGGCAACTAGAGAGACAGTGAGTGCAACTAAAACACAGTGCAATGAAAATGCACCACAATATACATAACAAAAGAAAGCAATAAAATACAAATACAAGAAAGAAATATTAGAAGCTTTCTTTGGAATGGCAGTAAAAGTTATGAACTACAAGTTTCTTAATGCATCATTTTGGCTAATCAAAAAGGTCCTGGATGAAACAGAAGGGATACAACCCAGATACCATAAGCAAACCCCTGTAATACAATAATAGTGTCAAATGGAGTGGTTCTTTAAAAAATGAAGCATGAGCAGATGTGAGCACACATTTTAAAATTCACTTCTGCTTTGAAGTTGCAAAGGAAATGCAGCTGATTAGTTTGAACATGTGACACTGAAATTATTTCTCTATCACTGGTAATTAAGGTGAGAGACAAAAAATAATGAACAGAACCAGGGAAAAAGCATGAGAATCTTATTCTTGAGCATTGTCTTCAACTGTACGAAAGTTATTTTAGCAAAGTATATAACCAGCTTCTTGAGGATACAAATAAAGGGTAGCTAGCAAATTACTGAATCTTGAGACTCAAAGTGATGCAAAGGATGAAGAAGTTGTATTGAATGTACCAGATTCCCTGTCCATGACACTGTTTGTTACTTCAGGTTTCCATAAACTGACTGCTGCGTTGAATTTGCATTGATGAAGTTTAATAAAGGATAGTTCTATATTTCTGACACCCACAGCTGTTCAATGCCTTATTTAAAATAAGTTTTCTTAACAGTTTCATGATGTCAGGAATATTTCTGGAATTTTCCTTCCTAATTTAAAAATAATGTGAAAAATAGTTCTAGTTTGGAAACCGGGTCTAGCAGTTCAACTGCCCTACAAACAAGCTTTTGAAAATAATACTGATTTGCTTCACTGGTACCCTTCACAGGGTGTGAACAATGGGGTTAGATGCCCCACTAGTGTGCAGCTGCGATAAACACCAGTCCATAAATAAATCTCATTAGTATTGCTTCACGGCATCATATGCTTGTTTAAAAAATTGAAATGCATCCTGGTAGTGATAGTCCATAAATAAATAAATACTGTTTAGTATTGCCTGATGGTTCCATACACTCGTATAAAAAATTGAAATTCATTCTGGTAGTTTTCACGTTTGCAGCATCCTGTTAGGAGCCCTTTTCCTTTGAGGTATTCCTAGAAAAGGAAGTTAAAAAAAGAAAATTGTTACTTGTCAGAAACTTTCCCTTTCAAAAGTATAATCAAAATGCATTCAGTTTGTTCAGTACTAGAGTAATGACTCTTGGTGCAATGCTCAGTTTGAAAAAGTGGCATGTTATGCTTATTTCTTATTCTCTCAAAACAAAAAAAAAAAAGGCAGTCCCACATTCTCTGGCTTCCTGTTTGAAGTTTATCCAATCCTAAAGTATTCAAACAGTACGCAAATGCTTTTATGTAAGGTTAAGGACAGACTGTAATTTACAGAGCAAATGTGATCACCTACACTACCTTTATGGGAAGCTCTCACAAGCAACTATATTTTTATGTTAATGCTTTTCTTAATAAAACCTTGCACACTGTACAGCTTCTAGTTTAACACAGCTGTGCTCAGATACAAGCTAATTGAATGTCAAAGCTTGTCATTCTGTACTTTGTTAATACTTAGATCTTTTGTCTTAAGCCTCTGTGAAGAAGTATATATAATCAGGGAGCTAAAACCCTCAAATGTGAACCTGTAGAAACCTATGGGTCCTTAAACATTCTCTTTGGACATAGTGCAGGAGTCAATAAATAAATAAATCTACTTTCAAGAAGAGATGTACGTACAGGTACTGTGTGTATCCTATTTTCAGTAACTGACATTCCAAAGGTCGACAATACAATGCTAACCCCAAACCCTCCTCTTTTCTACCTATTATATAATGCATGCTAACCATAACCCTGCCCCTAGCCCCAACCTTATACAGTATATTAGAAAAACATTCCTGTAACACCACCCCTACATAAGACAGCTCAGATGCATACCTCAATATCAACAATAAGTGCCTACACGCCACATTAAATTAATAAAAAAGGACAACTAGTCTCCTTTTGCAATCAATTTCAATTAAAATGAAACACAAAAAAATCCCAAACCTTAACACTACCATCAGACATAAATTGTCTGAATAGTGTTAGTGTTACAGGAAGTTGTTTTCCAAAGTAATGTGCAGGATGGAATTATGGTTAGCACACTAATGCTTGCTAACCCTAATCCTTCCCTGCTCAAACCTTACTAATGCATAACCCCAACCATACACATTACCTTAGAAAAAACACTCCCTTAACAGAAGGCAGTTTAGACTGACATCACACACAGACACAAAACAATAATCTAACCCCTTACTTAACCATAGTTTTAATCCTGACCCACAAACATTTGCACAAGCACACCTAAAAGCTAGCCCCTTACATAGCCCTGACTCTAATCCTAACCTGCAAACACCCACACACCAACTCCCATGTCTAACAATGACCAACTTTCCTGTGTTAACATAATGAACTGCACAAAAATAACTGTCAGTAAAATAACACTGCAGTTCATATTGTCAACAAAATGAACTGCAACCATACATACATAAACACACAGAGATAAAAATATAGTTGTATGCATGTGTGTATAAATATATATATACACACACACACACACACACATATATATATATATATATATATATATATATATATATATATACACACACACATATATATATATATATATATATATATATATATATATATATATATATATATATATATGTGTGTGTGTGTGGTGTGCAGACACAGTATGACGACACCTGTTGACAATCCCCGAGTAAGGGAATATTCCCTTTCCCCAGTGATTGTGTTATCTCGGAATATATAATTAGCAGGGGTGTGGGGGTGCCTCCTTGTAAAATCACTTACCATTGGTTTAGTCCACTCTGGTGTAATCCCCAGAGTATGCACAGAGCATGCTAATATTTGTGAATTTGACATTACGACCTTGATCTACTGGATAACGGTGTACTGTCCTTTTGATAAGGTGCCCAACACCCATGCACGTCAAAAGCAAATATACAGAGAGAAGGATGAAAAAGAGTAAAGGTGCACATCAAAATTACATAAAACCCAAGAAAGACAACACCACGAAGTCCAAGTGCAATGGACTTTATTCAACTGTAGCCATGGCACACCAGGCAAAGCAAACCAGGCTTTGGCCACAAAGGAGCCTCTTCAGTACAATAAGTATGGGAAATGCAATGCTACTGTTCAAGGACATCATTTAATATAAACAATATAACTATGGCTGTGAAGCAACTGCTTGAAATTAGTAGCTAGCTCATCTAGCAGCTGTCCCTTACCTTTATTTTTTCATCTCCTTATACAAGCTATCACATCTAAGAGCTATTCCATCATGTTTTAACCACTAAATGTTATCCCTGAATTGACATTACCCTGCTTAGTGCATTGTAGGCTCCATTGTCATGTGTACAAATACATTTATTTTCCTTTTCTCTTTTAGCTGTTCCCCATTTACTTTTAATGCCATGATCCTTTCTCCTTTTAATCCTCTTACTTTGCCATTAACAATTGCATTTTTCTGTACTGAGTCACCTCGGTTCCTTCTTTCTTCTAAAGCAAATCTACATGTACTTGGCGTTTCTTCGTATGAGAGGTCAACATACTCACCCTTCTTTTGATCCCCTTTGATCAAGTTAATCCCCCTGAACCTACAGTCCACCAGCAGTACACAGAAAACTTAAATGATGTTTAAACACTTGGTACTGTGGCAAAATGAGCTTTACTTCCACTCTCCTCAAATCACACCTCTCAACCTCATAGAGCATGAAATCTGGACAAAGCCATAAATAATGGGGGACAAGGCCCCAAAAATAGGGACAATTTTTAAATACTGCTCTTACAAACTTAGAAAGTTGATAGAATAACAGATTATGTTTTATCATTAAATTTGTGAAGGGTATGAAGTCTGAAACTCAAATGCCTGTCATTATTTTCTGTCTTCAATCTTGAACGACTTGCCAATAATTTGCCATAAAAACACAATTTTATAAAAAACAGGCCAAAAATATGAGTCAAAAATCTGGACATTCTTTAAAAATCTGTACAGATGAAAGGTGTTCCTCAAACTCTTTGCAATATAACCCCATGTCCTGTAAACTTTAGTTGCTGCATTAATGTACTAACTCTCAAGAATGTACTTTGGAATAATCCAAGTTCCAAACATTCATGTCTTCCTGAGTGTTAACTACTAACATCCACCTGTCTGTCTAAATTTTATTGTGGGCACAGGTGCTGAAATGCATATTTTTCCATTTTAATTAGTAAAACCCAGTAGTATTCTATTTGTTTCTTTTAAGTCTTAACTACACAATTTCTTTCTACAGTTGCTCTTGTACTGCTGAAAATGCCAGGTTCTTTTTCCCTGTACATATAAAAGGGCTAAATCACTGAAAATGTTTGACATTTTCTATTCAATTTTCAGAAGATATTATGATTTACAGCTACAATGTGAACCGAAGACTGTGCTTCAGTACCAAAGGCAACTGTATTTTCACTTTTTGAGAAAATTTTCATAGAATTTTTTCTTCATGAAAACTACTTCCAGAGACAAACAGAAGTTTTTTAGGACTGATGTCAACAACAGAATAAGTTTATATATTTTTTATTCTATAACAAGCTTTACTGAAAAGCATGTAGATTCTTACAAACTTCTCAAGCTTTTCATAAATAAACCATTACAGCTGAAACTGAAATAACAAGATAAAAAAAAATGTTCAACTGACCATGAAGATTATATGAAACTTGAAATATGCGTTTAGATACAACCGAGACAGAGAGAGACAAACATTTCACCAATTCTCAATGTATTATGTTAACTTGTCAGAACAATGTAGATGACTGGCTTCCACCAATCTCAATGCCAACAGTTTTAGGCTTAAAAGCCAAGGCTTCTCATCCACCTATTTTCTTAAACACTAGGGAACTGGTCTATTTTTCTAGTTTCTCAAAGACAGCCTTTTTTTTTAGGTAACAGTTTTATTTGCAACCGTCATTAGCAGAAATATGACTATATAAGTATGGATTTCTGGTGTGGTCATCAAACTCTAGCAAAAATAAGGTTTGGGTTAACAGCAACTGATGAGGAAACATAATGCCCAAGGCTGACTACAGCTGCTTTTTTAATATTTCTCAGAGCCTGGCACTCAAAAACATGTTTTCAGATTCCTCTCTGCTGTCTCGTACACCAGCAGCTGATATTATTAACCAGTGGGAACTTGTTTTAAGTCTCACAGGACTGTAAAAATACCTGTGTAAACACTTCCAAGCAAAAAAATCTGCATTTTCTGGACTTGGTCACTTATCTGACAAACAAATTTTCTTATGTAAATTCTCTGCAATAACCATCCCTAATTACTCTGCAGAGAAAACCCTTGTTTAAACACGATATCAGCTCTCAGTTCTTGCAATGTTCAGTAGGGACAGCTTACCAATCTCTTTGCTAAAAAATGTTCATCTCCAGACTAGTTAGATAAACTGTCATTTCTGGCTAATTTTCATCTGACAGATCCAAGACTGCTATCTCCCCAGAAGTTGCCAGAATGCCATTATATTTAAGCCTCCAAATTTGTTGCAGATTGAACTGATCCCTAGTCTAGTCCCAGTTAATCCACTGGGCCCCTACTCTGACATGATCCAAGTATATAACCTTAGACCTTTTCCTTTAGAAAATTAATAGACCTGCATTTGCCCCCTTGCCATGGTCGAATATTCCATTGGCAGAAGTTGATTCTTACACAACATTCTTTTCTGTCTCACATTTTTCTACAGCGTAATAAGGTATTGGAAGATAATATAATGTGGTCTTATTCTAGTAATAAAACAGCACCAAATCCAAAGCCTGTTTCCTCACATCAAAATAAAAAAGTAAACTCTTCCAGGATGTTTCATCATGTTTCTCATACAATAAGTATAAATGTTAAAATGGATGGCCTCATGATATAACTTTGGATCAGAAACCCCAGCACTCCAACCTCTGTAGTAGACATTAACTTGTCCCAGGAGACCCATGGTTTTCCTCCCTTTCAGATAAAATGTCTCATGATATTTGTTCTTGCCCTCAAGAGATAAGTGTAGGGTCTATCAGGAAAGGATTGGAAAGAACATAGGAAGAGTGGAAGCAAAAACATACAATACTTGTATTTACTGATCTAAATGCAAATGAAACCCACAACCATACCAGTTAATGTCCAAGATCTATTCTTCCAAAGGTTGAAGCTTGCAGGCACACTATCCAGAAGCAACTGCCAACTTTACAGCTAAATTCAGTGGTAAGCCTTAGTTAAAATTGTTTTACTGATCGAACTGACTTGTCAGGAATTTGACTGAAATTGTAACACAATGTCTATGAATGAAGGATGTGCCAACAAGTTATCAAAGTAACTTAC